>NC_041731.1:22838150-22982317 GCF_004115215.2 Ornithorhynchus anatinus | reverse complement strand
CTAATCCCGGTTCCACCACCTCTCAGCTGTGTGACTTTGGGCAAGTCACTTAATTTCGCGGTGCCTCAGTTACCACATCTGTTAAAATGGGGATTAAGACTGTGAGCCTCATGTGGGACAACCTGATTACCCTATAGATCTACCCCAGAGCTTAGAACAGTGCTTGGCAAATACCAAATACAAATACAACTTATTTCATTATTATTATTATTATTGTTATCAAATGAGGTTGGACAAAGTCCCTGTCTCACATTAGGCTCACAGTCTCAATCCCCATTTTCCACATGAGGTAACTGAGGCCCAGAGAAGTGAAGTGACTTGCCCTAGGTCACGGAGCAGACGAGTGGCAGGGTGGGGATTAGAACCCATGACCTTCTAACTCCCAGGTCTGTGCTCTTTTCACTCTATCATGCTGCACACGAATCCACCCTCCCCTGAAGCCTTTCATTAGATCTGGGCGGGAAGTCTGCTTGCCCGTCTCTCTCCCCACCCCAGATCCCCGATGCCCGACTCCACCCCCTGGGCCCGGACCCTCCTCACCACCACAGTTGTTCAGATAGCCAAAGGCAGGGCCGTCCACAGATAGCCCGTCAGCTGACCCGTCCCGCTGGCCCCAGTCCCAGGGGTATCCCCAGACGGTGTCCCCAGGCTTATCCGACACCGGCCCCAACTCTGCAGCGGAGAGGAAAGGGTCAGGTGGGGAGGCAGGCTGGGGGGTTCGCCACCGCCGGCAGCCCCTTCCCAACGGTGCCCCGACCCACTCACTGTGGCCGTCGGGGACCCTGTCGTCTCTCCCCAGGGCGTCACCGTTGCTGCTGGAGCTGGGCCCGTCCACGCTCATCTCGCCGGACGCCCGCTGCCCTGACCCCACCTTGCTCCCGGAGGACCGGCGACTGCCCGCAGAGCCTCTACACGAGTCCAGCTGCGGGGGGCTCCTGCTTCTCCTCCTCCTCGTCCGCCCACCGCCCTGGACCCCTCCGCTGTCGATGCTGCCCGGGGAGGACCGGTCCCTGTCCGGCGTGTCGCTGATGTACCACTCCTGGTAGTGTTTCTTCTCTGTGGGGAGATTCGGGTCGGAGGAGGCTCCAAGGGAACTGCAGGTTTGGAGACAGAGCGGAGGCTGTGCAGGACTGCCGACAAACACCCTCACCCTGCACGACTAGTCAGTACTAATGGCTGTGGCATTGTTTTAAGTAATTCCTGTATGCTAAGCACCGGGGGAAGTTACAGTACAATCCCATCAGACACAGTCCCTGTCCCGCTCGGGGCTCACAGCCTCAGATGGAGAGAGAACGGATATTTAATCCCCATTTTACAAATGAGCAAAATGAGGCACAGACAATTCAAGTAACTTGCCCAAGACCACCCAGCGGGTAAGTGGCAGCCTGGACTAGAACCCTTGGAGAAGTCATTTGCTCACACGGCTGCAGCTGTCATCTCTATGCAGATTATTCCCAAATCCACTTCTCCAGCCCGGCCCTCTCCCCTCCTCTGCAGACCCGCATTTCCTCCAGCTTTCAGGCCATCTCTACCTGGATGTCCTGCTGACACCTCAAAGCTGACATGTCCAAACTGAACTCACGTTCCCATCCCCAGCCCTCTCCTCCTCACTGACTTTCCCATCACTGTAGACAACACCCTCACCCTCCATCTCAAGCCTGCAAACTTGGCATTATCCTCAACTCATGGGTTCAGTCTGCCACAAATCCCGTCAGTTTTACCTTCACGGCATCTCTTTAGACTCTGTCTCTTCCTTTCCCAACTGCTACCACACTGGTCCAAGCACTAATCATATCCTGTCTCGAGTACTGCATCAGCCTCCTCACTGACTTCCCTGCCTTCAGCCTCGCCCCACTTCAGACCACCAACAATATTTCCATCGGCAGGGCGGCCGCCCACCCCACTCAGGCCAGAGAAGCGGTGTGGCCTAATGGAAAAAGCACGGGCCCGGGAGTCAGAATGACCTGGGTTCTTGTCCCGCCTTTGACCTGAACCTGCCACACCTTGGGTAAATCACTTCACTTCTCTACCCCTCCTACCTCACCTCGCTACTCTCTATGACTCAAACCACACACTTCGGTCTTCTAATGCCAGCCTTCTCACTGTACTTCCATCTCATCTATCTCGCTGCCAACCTTCACCCATGTCCTGCTTATGGCCTGGAACACCCTATCTCATGTCCAAAAAACAATGTGACTCTCCCCAACCTTCAAAGCCTAATGTACAGCACACAGCCTCCAAGAGGCCTTCCCCAAGACCTCTTTTCCTTTTCTTCCACTCCCTTCTGAATCACCCTGACTCGCTCCCTTTATTCATCCCCCCTCCAGGCCCTACAGCACTTATGTACATATCTTTCATTTCTATTAATGTTCGTCTCCCCCACTAGACTGTAAACTCTGGTGGGTAGGGAATGTGTCTGTTATACTGTTCTATTTCACTCTCATTGCTCTGCACAGAGTAAGCGCTCACTAAACACAATTGACTGACTTTTCTGTACCTCAGTGAGCTCATCCGTAAAATGGGGACTAAATCCTACTCCCTCCTTCCGAGACTGTGAGATCCAGGTAGGACAGGTACTATGTCCAACCTGATTAACTTTTATCTACCCCGGCACTTAGATCAGTGCTTGGCATTTGTGCTTCTAAGTGCTTAACAAGTACCATTATATATATATAAATGGATAGGTATACAGACACACATATATATGTATATAGAGGCTCCAGAGATGACTTGGCTAACTGGTGGCCACTCTCTCCCTGAACTCTGCCAGAGGGGGATGCACCTGAGTTGTGAGTTGTGTTATGTGTCCCCTGACCCCAGGCTTAGACGTGAGAAGGAAGAGGGACAGCAGCACCAGTGCAGGGGGAAGATGTCACAACCAGGTGGGAGACATGTCAAGGGGTGACTGAGAAGGATAAGAGAGAGGGGACGCGGCAGGCGGGGAGGGGAGATGAGGGAGACGCTCTGGGGAGCTCACGCCAACAAAGTCCATTTTGTCATGAGAGTAGCTGGCGAGGTCACCGGGAGGAGGAGGTCAGGACTTTGGGGCTTTCACGACCGAGTTAAAGTTCTGGGGTAACTGGCTGTGGCAGTGAGAACGGATGTGGCAGTGAGCAAGGGAGAGCACAGAAGCCATGGCACTGAGCAGAAGAGAGGGCAGATTTGGAGCAGGTGAGGAAGTATGAGCTGGACAAGGTGAGCCTGAGGACGGGATTTCCACCTGAGGCCCCAGGACGAGAGCAGAGGAAGCATGGTGAGGAGGTGGGCCGAGATGGAGAGAGGGACCACGGACCAGCCACGCTGCTCGCCCCTCCTCTCCCAGAAGGGGATGGAGGATCCAGAATCCTTTGCAAATTGGAGCATGTTACAAAAAGAGGCCAGCTGCCCGGGGAGAACGCTGCTGGCCTCTCCCCACATCCTCTCCTCCTTCCCAGCATCAGCTTCCTCAGCTCTGGCGTCCACGTGGCGGGACACAGCTGGCCAACACCCAGCTCCAGGGCTGACCTCGCCCACCACACACTCACTCCGCCGGGCTGGACCTCAGTGCTGAATTCTCTTCAGAAACTCCCTCGCTGATCCTCATGGACATGACTGCCAACCCTTTCAAACCTTTTACCCTCTTCTGAAGCCCCCCACCCACTCTCTCCAAAATATTTTTGGCGAAATAGAAAACATCAGGCATGAACTTGGCCAAATCTCCACATCCCTCCGCCGCTCCTGTCAACGCTCTGCTTCCTCATCCTCTTGTTGCGCAGCCATGTCCCTCGAGAAGCCTCTCCCCTCTTCTCTCAACCCATCTCCGCTTCCTGTGCTGCTAAAGCGAACACTCTCCCCTCTTAATAACATGCTCCTTTTCTCCCCTACTGCTTTTGCTGCTATTTTCAACCCTTATCTCTCTCGGTTGGCTCCTTCTCTTCTGCCTCATGTCTTCTCCCCCGTTCTTACAGAGACCCCTGTTTGTTTGTTTTTTAAAGGTATTTGTTAAACACTATACACCAGGCACTGCACTAAATTTGGGGGTACATGCAGCTTATCGGTTTGGACATGGTCCCACATGGAGCTCACAGTCTTATTCCCCACTTCCAGATGAGGGAACTGAGGTCCAGAGAAGCAAAGTGACTTGTGCAAGGTCACACAGTAGACAAGTGGCAGAGTTGTGATTAGAACCTTGATCCTCCAGACTCCCAGACCCAAGCTCCATCCACCTCGCCGTGCTGCTTCTACAGTAGGAAGGGAGATGAGAGAGCTGGCGGTGAGGATGGAGAAGACTTGTACTCTCTCAAGTGCTTCATATAGTGTTCTACACAGAGTAAGTGCTCAATAAATACCATTTTTTATGTTGTCAGGTACTGTACTAAGTGCTGGGGTAGATACAAGATAATCAGGTTGGACACAGTCCCAGTCCTACCGGGGGCTCATAGTCCTAACTCCCCATTTTACAGATGAGGGAACAGAGGCCCAGAGACTTGCCTGAGGTCACCCAGCAGATAAACAGTGGAGCTGGAATTAGAACCCAGGTCCTTCTGACTCCCAGGCCTGCACTCTATCCACTAGGCCTTGCTGGTTTTCTACCATTAATGATGATGATATCTTCCTGCTCTTCAAAACCCACCAATGGTTGCCTGTCCCTGTTATTGTCCAGCAGAGACTCGTGACCCTGGGGTTTTAAGGCACTCAATCAGCTCTCTCCCCTCGACTTAGCCTGGCTCCCCACCCTATATATCCCAACTCGCACACTTTTTTCCTCTCAGGACAACACACTCTGCCTCACTCTCATCTCTTTTGACGCAAACCCCTTGCTCCACACCCTCCCGCCTGCATGGAATTTCCTTCCATTACACATCTGGCAGACCGCTGCTCTCCCCACCTTCAGCCACACAATCCCATCTCCTCCAGTAAGCTTTCCCTGACTAATCTTTCTTCTTCCCATCCTATTTCCCACCTTCTGGGACTCTAGGGACTTAAGTCCACATCCCTTGAGCAGCTAGATACTCATCCCATCCCCTTTCCCTCAGACGACTTCCACTGATATCTGTAAACTGATTTTATTGCCTGTCTCCCCTTCTAGACTGTAGCCTCCTTGAGCATAGGTATCATGTCTTCCATCTCTATTGTGCTCTTCCAAGCACTTAGCAACAGACAGAGACAATCCCTACCCAACAACAGGCTCACAGTCTAGAAGACTTAAGTGCAAGGCACTGTACTAAGCACAGGGGTAGATACACACTAATCAGGTTGGAGAACAGAGTTTGTCTTAATCCTAATGAGGATTAATCACAGTATTCATCCCAGATGAGGGAACTAAGGCCCAGAGAAGGGAAGCGACTTACCCAGGGTCTCCCAGCAGACAAATGTTGGAGCTGGGAATCTCGTGTCATGTCGAGCCCACCCCCACTGTCCTGCCTCCCCCAAACCCCGTCTCACCCCATCAATCCCATCCCACCCCTGCACTCTTACTTTCGGCCTCCTCAATTTAACGCAGTTTCCTTGGCAGGGGCTGGAGGTGTAGGAAGAGCTGGTGGCTGCTACTGAGCAGCTGGAGCAAGTGACGGGGGCGGACAGGGCAGCCCTATAGAAGACCAGCTTGCAGGCAGAAGGCAGTCCATCTGGATTGATCTCAAACTTCTTCCCCTGCCAGAGGGGCGGGACCTTGATCTATCGGGGGGTTCGCTGGGGAGGAACCACCCGCCTGAGGCGCCCCCACCCCAAAACCTGTGCCCGGGGCCGACGCCACAATGGGGAACCTGTGTCGACTACAGGGGTGGGCACGCCCCATTCGGACTGGACCGGACGGCGTCAGGGAAGACACCCAGGAAATGGAGGTGGTCTGCCCCCAGGAAGAATGGGAAGCAGCATGGTGTAGTGGATAGAGCAAGGGCCTGGGGGTCAGAAGGTCATGGCTTCTAACTCCAGCTCTGCCACTCATCTGCTGTGTCTAGAGCAAGTCACTTTACTTCTCTGTGCCTCAGTTCCCTCATCTGCAAAATGGGGTTTAAGATTGAGCCCCATGCAGGACAGAGACTGGGTCCAACCCAATTTCCTTGTATCCACCTCAGTGCTTAGTACAGTGCCTGGCACCTAATAAGTGCTTAACAAATATCATGATTATTAGGACGGCTGTGGGGGCATTAGACTACCGGGGGTCTGGCAAGGAGTGGGACCCAGAGAGACTGTCAGGATTCTATGAAGACCCAGACAGGAAAGCCTGGAGAGCCCTACCAGGAAGATGATGAGTAAATTGTCTCTGCTGTGGGACGCCAATTCTGGATGCAGGGAAGACCCAGGCCAGGCCATGGAAGGCAGCGGAGACACGGGACCCCAGACCGGCTTGCAGAGTTCTTTACTTTTAACAGCGGGGCCATGAGGACAAGTCCTGGACCTCATCATCATCATCATCATCATCATCATAATCATGGTATTTTGTTAAGCGCTTACTATGGGCCAGACACTGTACTAAGCACCGGGGTGGATACAAGCAAATCGGATTGGACACTCTCCTTGTTCCACGTGGGGCTCACGGTCTCATCTCCCCGCAGCCTACATTGACAAGCTGTGTAGACACTCATGAGAATGAAGGAGGGGGAAGAGAGACAGACCAGAGACAGGGTGTACATACATGCTTAGTACAGTGCTCTGCACACAGTAAGAGCTCAATAAATACGATTAAATGAACATGCAAAATGAACATGCACATGCCCCTGTAGATTATAAGCTCATTGTGGGAAGGGAATGTTTCTGTTTATTGTTGTAGTGTGCTCTCTCAAGCGCTTAGTACAGTGCTCTGCAGACAGTAGGTGCTCAATAAATACAACCAACTGACTTCACGTGTGCACATGAGTGTGTGTGGGTGTGAGCATGTCTCTTGCTGTAGCTCGGGAGCTTAGGGAAGCTTGTTTGGGTCTGACCTTATCTCACCTTTTCTCACCTCGAAGAGTCAAAAACAGCAACTTACTGAACCCCTCTGTGACAATATCCCTTCGACTTTAGGGGTTGGGATCCACCGAAGGGTGGGGACCCTGCACTTCATCTCGAGGCAGAGCGCTGTATTAAGCACCTGGGGAGAGTCCAGGGGCTCACCCCATCCCCACCACACTCCTCTCTGTAGCTTTAGTTTCTCTTGCTTACCCTGACAGTCATTCACTTTTAGGAGAAGCAGCGTGGCTTAGTGGAAAGAGCACAGGCTTGGGAGTCGGAGGACGTGGGTTCTAATCCCAGCTCCGCCACTTGTCTGCTGTGTGACCTTGGGCAAGCCACTTAACTTCTCCGGGCCTCAGTTACCTCATCTGGAAAATGGGGATTAAGACTGTGAGCCCCATGTGGGACAACCTGATTACCTTGTAGATACCCTGGCACTTAGAACAGTACTTGGCACGTAATAAGTGCTTAACAAATACCATCATTATTATTAATGTCCAACTCTTCCACTAGCCTGTAGACTCCTAGTATATAGAAATATGGCATAATGGATAGAGCACAAATTTGGGAATCAGAATCGGTCAGCAGTTCTAATCTTGGTTCTGCCACTTGTCTTCTGTGTCACCTTGGGCAGGTTGCTTCTCTTTGTGCCTCACTTACTTCATCTTTAAAATAGGTATTGAGACTGTAAGCCCCATATGAAACAGGGACTGTGTCCAACTCAATTTTCTGGTACCCATCCCAGCGCTTAGTAGAGTGCCTGGCACATTTTAAGTGCTTAACAAATACCATTATCATTATTGTTAAGGGTAGGGATTGAATCTAACTACTCCCCTGTCTTCTCCCATAGGTGGGGTACAGTGCTCTGCCCAGAGTGAGGGCACCACAAAAACCACTGACTGATGGCTAGGTGGGCCAGTGGACGCTCAGAGGGTCCATGGACTCAGCGAGCCCCCAGCTACTGTTGTAGCCTGGGCTGCTGGCCCTCAGCCCTCAGTTCCAGAACTCACCAGGAAAGCCAGCTTCTCCATGTGGGACCAGGGGAAGTCACAAACCAGCTGTTGAACATGCCCCACCTCCTGAAACAGAGCAAATGGGGGAGAGCTCAGCAGGGTCAGAAATAATAATAATAATAATAATGTTGGTATTTGTTAAGCGCTTACTATGTGCAGAGCACTGTTCTAAGCGCTGGGGGAGATAGAGGATGATCAGGTTGTCCCACTTGGGGCTCACAGTTTTAATCCCCATTTTACAGATGAGATAACTGAGGCACACAGAAGTTAAGTGACTCGCCCAAAGTCACCCAGCTGACAAGTGGCAGAGCCGGGATTCGAACCCATGACCTCTGACTCCCAAGCCCAGGCTCTTTCCACTGAGTCACGCTGCTTCTCTGGGGGACACCACGAGCCAGGAGCACTGAGGCCTGAGGCGGGCAACCAGGAGGGCTGGGTGGGTAACATTGGGCAGGGGCAAGGGTAAGAACGCCCCCTCATCTTGGGGAGGGGAGTGGACTTTCTGTGGTGAGAGTCGGAGAAGAGGAAAAGTGATTGATGGTGGGCCACAGGAGAGAGCTTCCCCCGTGGATTCCATTTAACGTCAAGCCCAGGGCAATGGTGGGTCACTCTTCTTTCTTGTCCTAAAGCAACTCAAAAGTTAGTCGGGTTAAAAGTTGTGTGTGACCATCCTGTGATGCCCCCCGACCCCAGCATTTGATGCCTGCCAACCCCAGTCTGCTCTGCCCATTGAGATACCCACCAACCATAGCATGTGATGCTCACCAACCTGCGATGGCTACTGACCCCAGCCTGTGATGCCCGCTGACCCAGCCTGTGCTCTGCACCTAAGCAACCTGGGATAGGGGGTTGGATCCAGAACCACCTGGGATCCTGGAGGTCCCGGGTTGGTCCCAGTTCCCTTCACGCTTCATGAATCTCCCTGGGCAGCCACGTGCATAAACAACTTTAAACTCAGTGGCTTCCCCTACCTGTACCTTATTTAAAGTACAAACAAGTTCCAGTTTAGAACTGTCAGAGTTTGCCTTGCAGGTTTCCCCTGAACCCTTTTTGTTCCTGTTTGAGCCAGGGAGCTTTTGCCTTGCAGTTTAGGCTCAGAACCCTTTTCATTCCAGGTTGGGTCCCGCAGCCTTTCCCTTGCAGGTTGGGCCCGGAATGCCCAACTTTGGGGCCAAAGTTCCAAGGCAAAGCCTGGGGGGGGCGGTGGAGGTGGGGGGCACAACCCTGCAAGGCAAAGGCTGCATGGCCCAAACTGGAACAAAAAGGGTTCGGGGCCAAACCTGCAAGGCAAAGGCTGTGGGGCCCAAAACTGAACGATAAGTGTTCGGGGCCAAACCTGCCAGGCAAACTCTAGGGTGTCCAAACTGGTACCCAAAGGGTTCAGGGCCAAACCTGCAAGACAATCTCTAGGGGGTCAAACTGGTACAAAAAGGGTTCAGGGCCAAACGTGCAAGGCAAAGGCTGCAGGCCCCAAACCTGAATGAGAAGGGTTCGGGGACAAACCTGCAAGGCAAACTCGAGGAGGCCCAAACTGGAACCAAAAGGGTTCAGGGCCAAACCTGTAAGGCAAAGGCTGTGGGACCCCATCTGAAGCGAAACGGTTTGGGGCCAAACCTGTAACACAAACTCTGAGGGGGCCAAACTGGAACAGAAAGGGTTGGGGGTCAAACATGCAAGACAAAGCTGTGGGGCCCAAACATGAAAGAAAAGGGTTCGGGCCAAACCTGCAAGGAAAACTTTATGGGGCCCAACCGTAACCATAACGGTTCGGGGCCAAACCTGCAAGGCAAAAGCTGCAGGGCCCAAAGTGGAACCAGAAGCGTTCCGGGTCTTAGCAGAAAGGCAAAGGCTGTGGGGCCCAAACTGGAAGGAAAAAGATTCAGGGTCAAACCTCCAAGGAAAAGGCTGCCTGGCCCAAACAGGAACGAGAAGGGTTCGGAACAAAAATTGCAAGGAAAAGACTGTGGGGCCCCAACTGGAAAGAAAAGGGTTCAGGGCCAAACCTGCAAAGCAAACTCTAGGGGGCCCAAACAGGAACGAAAAGGGTTCGGGACCCAGTCTGTAAAGTCATTTGTGGGGGACTCAAACTGGAATGATAAAGGTTCGGGGTCAAACCTGCAAGGCAAAGATTGAGGGGGGAACCTGCATGGCAAAGGCCACGGGGCCCAAACTGGAACCAAAAGGTTTCGGGGCCAAAACAGGCAAGGTCAACTCTAGGGGACCCAAACTGGAACCAAAAAGGTTCAGTGCCAAACCTGCAAGGCAAAGGCTGTGGGGCCCAAACTGGAACCAAAAGGGATCGGGGCCAAAGCTGCAAGGCAAAGATTGGAGGAGCAAACCTGCAAGGCCAAAGCCATGGGGCATAAACTGGAACCAAAAGTGTTCGGGGCCAACCTTAGAAGGCAAAGTCTGCGGGACCCAAAATGTTACCGAAAACATTCTGGGCCCAACCTGCAAAGGAAAGGCTACGGGACCCAAACTGTTAACAAAAGCATTCCGGACCCAACCTGCAAGGGAAAGGCTGCGGGACCCAACCTGGAATGAAAAGGGTTCTGAGCCTAAACTGCAAGGCAAAAGCTCCCTGGCTCAAACAGGAACAAAAAGGGTTCAGGGGAAACCTGCAAGGCAAACTCTGAGGGTTCTAAACTGGAACTTTAAGGATTGGGGCTAAACCTGTAAGGTAAAGACTGTGGGGACCAAACTCAAATCAAAAGGATTCGGGGATAAAGCCGCACTCAAAGACTGCAGGCCCAAAACTTGAACGAAAGGGGTTACGAGCCAAACCCACAAGGCAAACTCTAGGGGGCCCAAACTGGAACCAAAAAGGTTTGGAGTCGAAGCTGCACGGCAAAGGCTGCGGGGCCCAAACTGGGACGAAAAGAGTTGCTAGCCAAACCTGCACGACAAAGGCTGCGGGGCCCAATCCGAAAAGAAAAAGATTCGGGGCCCAATCTGCAAGGCAAAGGCTGACCGGCCCAAACTGGAATGAGAAGGGTTCGGGGCCAAACCTACAAGGCAAAGGTTGTGGGGCCCAACGTTGAACCGAACGGGTTCGGTGCCAAACCTGCAAAGCAAAGGCTGGGTAGGGGCAAACCTGCAAAGCAGAGGCTGCGGGGCCCTAACTGGAACCAAAAGGAGGAGGGGAAGGAGACTGCAAAAAACCTAGGTTTTTGTTTATTTTTTTTTGAGGGGGTGGAGGCGGGGCAAACATTGTTCCCCCCTCCCTCAGCCTCCCAAACCAGTCACCACTACAGCTAATCTGATGACTGCACAAGTCAACTTCGAGTCCCAGGCCTCACTGCTCTTCCCCTCCCAGCCCCTGCCAAATCGGACTCAGTCATCATCAAGGCTCTGCATCTCAGAGATGAACAGAGCGGGCGCAATGATGTCACCCAGTCCTGTTCTGGATAATAGACCCCCAGAAGCTATCTCTTTCAGACACAGGAAGGTCCCTTCCTCCAGGCACTGAGAACATGCTGGGTGAACATACAGGAATGTCAACACAAGGAGATTTCAACACAGGGAGCTTAGCCCCCCAAAATGGCACTGTTGGGTTGAGGGCAAAGGATAGTTCTTAACTCTGTCTCCTGAGTGGCCCAGGGAGCCACCCAGTCAGGATCCATGCTGCACAGTGAAGATCCTCCTCATGTGGAGACCCCCAACCGGTCTGCATCCGGTCGAACCATCGATCGGTGGGTCGGTCATGACCTAGTGGATTCTTTGGATGCCGCTCTCATCTATCCTGTGAACAGTGGCAGAGGGGTGGGGGGTGAGCAACCGTGAGGACGAGGACAGTTTTTTTTTTCTCTAAAACTAGGGAAAGAGTGGGCATGTTTAAAAACACTGGATAAGGAATTTGGCACAGAAGGTCTGGTTGGAGATAGTCATCAGAAAGGGGAAAAAAGTGGATGAGAGTGTTCAGACAGTGCAAAGGAAGGGAAATTAAAGGCAAAATTTGAAGGGACTGATTTTGAAATCGGGCAGATGTGAGGTAGCTCAGGAGGATGAGGAGTGGGGGAATTAGGCATGGGAATCAGTGAGGGAGGGGAGGCGTTGTTGCTGAGCAGAAGAGAGAGCCAATTTAAATGCATTCTCACTGGCTAAAAGATGGTTGCGGGGGTCCGAGTGCCTGGATTCTCCACAACAGCCCTCTGTGGCATGAGGGGTTTGAGAGTGCTCCTGCGAGTTGAGAAGGAAATGGGAGGAGATTCAATCAATGTAGTTTCTCCAAAACAGACATTCCTTCTCTCCCCACCTGCTCAAATCAGCCTAGTGTTCAACAGGTAGCAGAGGAGTCCCTTCTTTGAGGTCTGAGTAGGGGTAGGGTGACTCTGAAGGTGGGACTTGGATCCCTCTATAGAGTTCCAAGCCCTACATCTTCAGTCCTACAACCAAATCTGACGGAACCAGTGCCCCGCATGGAGCCCCACACCCCATTTCCGGAACCAGCTTCCGTTTCCACAATGGCATCTGCTTCTTCACTCTTCTATTCCCCCACCCGGCTAACCCGCTCCACCATCATTCATGCACGCACACAGCCAATAACTTCCCTATGTGGTAGCGGTACAGCCCGTGGCTCTATCTCAATTGCAGGGCAAGGCTAAGAATACACCTGACAGTCCAAATTTTGGAGGAATGGTCCTCAAGCCTGGGGAAATGCACTGGCAGCCTCTGGAGAGAATGTAATAGCTAGTCCAAGTTTTCCAACCCCAACCTGTGCACTGCCAGGCCTTGAGGCTGTGGGACACCCTGCCGGGTTCCAGAACCACCCGGACACGCAACTTGGGGGGACTCCCTGCCGAGGTCACATCGGGCAAAATGGTACGTGACCCCGGAGCGTCTGTCCGAGGGAACTGAGTTATCAATGCAGCTCGTCCGCCGGGCCCGGCTGACGTTGTTACGTTACCTTGGCGGAGGACAGCCGCGCTAGTGATGTTGAAGGTTTGTTTTTCTGACCTTGCCCTCCGTCCAGAGCTGAAAGCCACACATCGCCGCATGCTCACTTCTCTTGGAGAATCGATGGTCTCAAAGCTGGAAAGAGAAGGGTAGGAATGTCAGACAGCTGGTTCTGTGGGCAAATATTCCACTCTCCCTCCTCCCAATGACCCCTACACCAGAAAAGGTGAGATCTACAGACACAATCATCACATCTAGGCCGAATGAAAAACTCCAACCTACTAATACTCATCTGTTAGTCCACGAGGAGTTTGTACTCCAGGGACTCCAGGTCCAACCCAAACTTCAGTTTTGAGTACCATGCTGGCACTCCATGTACCCTCTCTGCACCTGTGACGACTCAGTCTCCTAACTCTGCTTTTCAGAGAAGAATGGGGTAGATACACTGATAGTCTTCCCCGCACTTCTCGACAGCCTAGATGGGTGCCATCTCCAAGGCCTCGGGGTGTGCAGGTTGACCCTGAAGACAGGACAGTGGGTGCAGATAAATTTGACCCAACTATAGAATTAAAGGCCCAAGATCTTCTCTGTCCCACAGGCAAGTCAGACAAACTACTTCCCTGCAAAGAGGCCCAGGCCTAGTTTCATAACCAGCCTCCATCCCGAGAGAGGTAGCTTTCTCCTCATTATCCTTCCCCCAAAGCTAGTCCCATTATTCATATATTCTCTCTCTCTCTCTCTCTTTTCCCCCCGCAAAACACTGACCACCACAGTTAAGCTGACTATAATACTCTGCCCTATTAATCATTAGCTGCCCCCTCCCCAGAATCCCAGCAAGGCCTCATTCTTCAGGGCCTGGAGGTCCAGAACAACTATACATATTCATTTTTAGTGTGAAGCCTGTCCGCTTCGTTCCACCACACCTCACTACTATTGACGTGGTCCCAGACGGGAGTCCGCATGCCTCTGCTTTTGAAAGAGAAATGGAGTGGACACATGGATGTCATCTGTCCAGGCCCTGACCCTTCACTTCCAGAAGCCACCATGGGCAGGCGCAGACAAGTACCTTCTCCGGGAGCCCATCTTGTATCGGTTCACCCTGCAGACGGGACTGTGGGTAAACAGGGTTTGACCCATCTCTAGAATTAAGGGCCCTGGGTTTTCTCAATCCCATAATCAACTCAAACAAGATCAAATCCTTGTGCAGAGCCTCAGTCTCTGTTCTTCTTCTTCCCTTCTCCATGGTCTAAGGATGTGCAGGGTGATCCACATTCAGGAATATGGGCACAAAGAGATTTAATCCACCTGTAGAAGTAAGGCCCCCGGTCTTCTCGGCCCCACGGTCATGTCCAACAGAACTGGTTTCATTCAATAGCATTTATTGAGTGCTTACTATGTGCAGAGCACTGTACTAAGTGCTTGGAATGTACAAATTGGCAACAGACAGAGACAGTCCCTGCCCTTTGACAGGCTTACAATCTAGTCGGGGGAGACAGACAGACAAGAACGATGGCAATAGAGTCAAGGGGAAGAACATCTCATTAAAACAATAACAAATAAATAGAATCAGGGTGATGCATATCTCATTAAACAAAATAAATAGGGTGATGAAGATATATACAGTTGAGCGGATGACTACAGTGCTGCGGGGATGGGACGGGAGAGGGGGAGGAGCAGAGGGAAAGGGGGGAGAAGTGGGTTTAGCTGCAGAGAGATGAAGCGGGGGGTAGAGGGAGCAGAGGGAAAAGGGGAGCTCAGTCTGGGAAGGCTTCTTGGAGGAGGTGAGCTTTAAGTAGGGATTTGAAGAGGGAAAGAGAATTTGTTTGGCGGAGGTGAGGAGGGAGGGCGTTCCAGGACCGCGGGAGGACGTGACCCAGGGGTCGACGGCAGGATAGGCGAGACCGAGGGACGGTGAGGAGGTGGGCGGCAGAGGAGCGTAGCGTGCGGGGTGGGCAGTAGAAAGAGAGAAGGGAGGAGAGGTAGGAAGGGGCAAGGTGATGGAGAGCCTTGAAGCCTTTTCTTCCGGCCTAACCTTTTCTGCGGGTCTGCCCTTTGCTCCCGCCTGATCTTTTCTCCTGGCCAAACCTCTGCTCCCGGCTAAACCTCTGCTCCCGGCCCGACCTTTGCTCCCGTCCTAATCTTTTCTACCGGCTAAACCTCTGCTCCCCGCCTGACCTGTGCTCCCGACCTGACCTTTTTCTTCTGGCCTAACCTTTTCTGCGGGCCTGACCTTTGATACCGGCCTCACCTTTTCTGCGGGTCTGGCCTCTGCTCCCGGCCCCACCTTTGCTGCCGGCCAAACCTCTGCTCCCGGCTAAACTTCGGCACCCGGCCCGACCTTTGCTCCCGGCCTAATCTTTCCTCCCGGCTAAACCTCTGCTCCGGGCCAGACCTTTTTCTTCCCGCTTAACTTCTTCTGTGGGTCTGACCTTTGCTCACGGCCTAATCTTTTCTGCTGGCTAAACCTCTGCTCCCGCCCTGACCTGTGCTCCCGACCTGAGGTTTTTCTTCATTCATTCATTCATTCATTCAATAGCATTTATTGAGCGCTTACTATGTGCAGAGCATTGTACTAAGCGCTTGGGATGAACAAGTCGGCAACAGATAGAGACAGTCCCTGCCGTTTGACGGGCTTACAGTCTAATCGGGGGAGACGGACAGACAAGAACAATGGCAATAAACAGCGTCAAGGGGAAGAACATCTCGTAAAAACAATGGCAACTAAATAGAATCGAGGCGATGTACAATTCATTAACAAAATAAATAGGGTAACGAAAATATATACAGTTGAGCGGACGAGTACAGTGCTGTGGGGATGGGAAGGGAGAGGTGGAGGAGCAGAAGGAAAAGGGGAAAATGAGGCTTTAGCTGCGGAGAGGTAAAAGGGGGATGGCAGAGGGAGTAGAGGGGGAAGAGGAGCTCAGTCTGGGAATGCCTCTTGGAGGAGGTGATTTTTAAGTAGGGTTTTGAAGAGGGAAAGAGAATCAGTTTGGCGGAGGTGAGGAGGGAGGGCGTTCCAGGACCGCGGGAGGGTGTGGCCCAGGGGTCGACGGTAGGCCAGGCGAGACCGAGGGACGGTGAGGAGGTGGGCGGCAGAGGAGCGGAGCGTGCGGGGTGGGCAGTAGAAAGAGAGAAGGGAGGAGAGGTAGGAAGGGGCAAGGTGATGGCGAGCCTTGAAGCCTAGAGTGAGAAGTTTTTGTTTTGTGCAGAGGTTGAGAGGCAACCACTAAAGGTTTTTAAGAAGGGGAGTGACATGCCCAGAGCATTTCTGCAGGAAGATGAGCCAGGCAGCGGAGTGAAGAATAGACTGGAGCGGGGAGAGAGAGGAGGAAGAGAGATCGGAGAGAAGGTTGACAAAGTAGTCTAGCCGGGATATTATGAGAGCCTGTAGCAGTAAGGTAGCCGTTTGTGGGGAGAGGAAAGGGCGGATCTTGGTGATATTATAAAGGTGAGACAGGTAGGTCTTGGTAACGGATTGGATGTGTGGAGTGAACGACAGAGCCGAGTCAAAGATGACACCGAGGTTGCGGGCCTGAGAGATGGGAAGGATGGTCGTACCATCCCTGGTGATAGGGAAGTCTGGGAGAGGACCGGGCTTGGGAGGGAAGATGAGGAGCTCAGTTTTGGTCATGTTGAGTTTTAGGTGGCGGGCAGACATCCAGGTGGAGACGTCCTGGAGGCAGGAGGAGATACGAGCCTGAAGGGAGGGGGAGAGGACAGGGGCAGAGATGTAGATCTATGTGTCATCTGCGTAGAGATGGTAGTCAAAGCCGTGACAGCGAATGAGTTCACCAAGGGAGTGAGTGTAAATGGAGAACAGAAGAGGGCCAAGAACTGACCCTTGAGGAACTCCAACAGTTAGAGGATGAGAGGGAGAGGGAGAGCCTGTGAGGTAGACCGAGAATGACCGGCCAGAGAGATTAGAGGAGAACCAGGAGAGGACGGAGTCCGTGAAGCCCAGGTGAGATAAGGTGTGGAGGAGAAGGGGATGGTCGACAGTGTCAAAGGCAGCTGAGAGGTCAAGGAGGTTTGAAATGGAGTAGGAGCCATTGGATTTGGCAAGAAGGAGGTCATGGGTGACCTTAGAGAGAGCAGTCTCGGTACAGTGAAGGGGACGGAAGCCAGATTGGAAGGGGTCCAGGAGAGAATGGGAGTTAAGGAATTCTAAGCAGCGAGTGTAGACAACTTGTTCTAGGATCTTGGAAAGGAAGGGTAGTAGGAAATTAAGGGGATAACTGGAAGGGGAAGTGGGGTTTCCTGCCCAGAGCCTCAGCTTCTGGAGCCAGGCTCTGTACCAAGATCAGCAGCCCCTGTCTCATTATTCTAGCCCCCAAACGAAGCCCATCTCTCTCTCTCTCTCTCTCTCTCTCTCACACACACACACACACATACACACACACACACACACAAGCCAAACCTTCCCTTTGTGGTGGCAGCAGAGCCTATTGCCCCATCTTTCCAGGGTGGGGGAAATCTGAGAATTGATTTAACTGGGCCCATACTGCAAGGGAATGGTTCTCAAGGCCAGGGCGAGCTGTTGAGTAGCCTCTACTTGCCGAGTAATAGCCGGTCAGATTCTCCCTTGAGTCATCCTACGCCGAGCTGTGTATTTCAGGGGGTTGGTGCTGTCGGACTCCTGTTTGCATCCTAGCTGATGGGTCACAGACCTGGTTGAGGGGAGGGGGGAAAGCAAGGGGAAAGAGCATGTTAATGACCTGTCAAGAAGCAACATGGCCTACTAGAGAGAGCACAGGCCTGGGAGTCAGAAGGATCTGGGTATCAAGCCCGGCCCTGCCACTTGTGGGCTGTTTCACCTTGGACAAGTCACTTCACTTCTCTGTGCCCCTGTTACCTCACCTGTAAAATGGGGATTAAGACTGAGAGCCCCATGTGGGACAGGGACTGTATCCAACTCCATTTGCTTGCAGCCACCCTCATGCTTAGTATAGTGCCTGGCACATAGTAAGTGCTTAACAAATGTCATTATCATCATTATGAGTTTCACAAAATCCTGAAACCAGAGTTTTGGAGCAAACTTTTCTGCCTCCTTGGGTCAAGTGGAGGCTTTAGAAGCTCCTTGCAGTTCTCATTTTACCTCTTCTTGACACCAAAAGGACCCTGTAGTCCACATGAGCCTCAAACAATCACTCCATTGCTTTCAGGTGAGGAAACTAGTTGCACTCACAGTGCAGTTTCCATGAACAACTGTTGCTCTTCCAGCAGCCCCACACTGTTTTGGTCTCAGCCTAGATTCCCTATAATGCTCTTCTCCATAAGTCATAGGCCACGCACAGACACACAAAACCTGACATGGCAAATTGACCCATTCTTGATGCTGGGTCCTCTTTCTCCCCAGGCCTTCACCACCATCGAAACCCAGGCGCTCCTTTTTCTGGGCACCAGAGTTCTGTGCTGGCCGATGCTGAAGACTGGACTGTGGACTCAGGTAGCTTTGACCCATCTATAGATTTAAGAGCACCGGGCCTCCTCCGGCCCACGGTCGAGTCAGCGGAATCTATTCCCTCTAAGGAGCCGAGATCCGGGACCGGCCTTGAGGCTGCGTAAGAGGAGCTCCCCCGGGTCTAGCTCCTTCTTGTCACCCTGACTTGCTCCCTTTCTTTGTCCCCCCTCCGATTCCCACTTATATCAATGTCTGTCTCCCCCACTAGACTGTAAGCTCACTGTGGGCATGAAATGGGTCTATTTATTGGGATACTCTACTCTCCCAAGCCCTAGTATAGTGCTCTGAACACAGTAAGTGCTCAATAAATACACTGCAATGAATCAACACCACCCTCACACCTCAAAGTTAACCCCACGATGCAAACACACATCTCCAACAAACCCATCGCTTTCTGGAGGAGGCAGCAGAAAGGCCCTGGCGACACAATATTTTGCCTCAAGGAATTGGTATTATTGGATTGGGGTTGAGGGATTGGTCTTAACTCAGTCTCTGGAGAAGCCCAGGGAGCCAACTAGTTGGTGTCCACGCTGCACAGTCAACAGCCTCATGGCCGTGGAGAACTCGAGCGGGCTGTGACCAGTGGAACGGCGGGCGAGTGGTCTGTCACGACCTAGTCCGTTCTTTGGGTGCCATCCCTCATCTCAGCTCCCCTGTGAACACAAGCAATGGTTGGTCAAAAAGGAACACCCAAATGACAGGCATGATTTTAGGGGGCACAGGGGAGGGGTCTCTACCGTGGCTACTCTGAGCCAACCAAGTTAAGACAAGTTCTTGGGGGAGCTTCCTCTTTCTTCCAGATAGGCCTCAGGACACCTTTGCTCTCTGGGTCGCCTCTGGCCACTTGGATAGGGAAGTGGTCTGTCTCACCCCAGGGGAGAGACAGATGTTTCTCTACTGACCCTGACCCTTGTACATCGGGAATGGTGGATCCTAGCCCCAAATGATGCTTGGATTGCTTACAGATCTTTTAGTCCATCCTGCACACGACACACAGAATTTGCTAACTACTAAGTACTTAGAAGGGTACAGTATAAGAAGGAGACACGGTCCCTGCCTTTCGCAGGGCAAATAGGTACCCATCATATTCTAAGACTTCTTCCTACTGGCACTCTGAGTGTCAAGGTGCCATAGGGGATTAGGATTAGTGAATGCCCAGCTCTTGAAGTGCTGAGAACACTGAAGTGGCAGTTTGGGGGGAAAAACAGGGTGGAAGGATGAAAAGTGAATCACACACTGCCTCCTGGAGAAAATGTCACCTCAAAAGATCCTTAAAGATGGAAGACACTGGTCTGCCACCTGAGAAGGTTGGGGAGGACTTAGAGGGTCAAAGGAAGAGTAAGCGAGAGAAGAGTGAGAAATGAGAGAGAGAGAGAGAGAGAGAGAGAGAGGCACGATTAGGAGCTCACCTCAAGAGTAAACTGTGTGGGCTGAGTCATAGGGAGAGTAGAATGAGGCTAGGTAGTATGTATCTAGGGGACCATCTGATGACTAAGGAAGTGGGGAGAGCATGAGAATAGAAGAGGATCCAACCATGGGGGTTACCCACAGGAAGTGTCAGAGGAAGAGGAAGAAAGAAAAGCCCAAGAAGGAAAACCAGGAGGGGGCTGTAAAGGGGAAATTGAGAGGACATATAGTTCACAGGGGAATGGCGGGGGGGGGGGGGGGGGGTCCACATTGTCACCCGGAGCTGAGAGGACAAGAAAGACATGACGGAAAATGAGGACCCTTTTTTAGGAGTGATAGTATCGACTCATACTCCCTACATGAAGAGCTTGTTAAGCACTGGCAGTTGCCTTGGTGACAAGAAGGGAGTTGGGGCACTGGGGGTTTAAGGCAGGAGTTAAAAGTCTAGGATAGATGGTGAAAACAATAGGCATGGGAGTCATTCAGGGAGGGGAATTGTTGCAGCTAGGCGGAAGACAGGTAAAGTTAAATTCCTTCTCAACAGCTATGAGATCATCAAGGTGATCCTGGTACATACATTCCCTCCAGCAGCACTCTGCAGAGTGAGTAGTCTGACGGTGCTCCTTCAAGTTGAGAAGGAAACGGAAGGAGATGCAAACCAATATAGTTTCTCCAAAACAAAGACATTCCCCCCCAATCAAGTGACTTCTCAACAGGTCTGAGAGGACCACCACATATGCCCAGGCATCTCCACTGTTCCCTACCCATGCCTTTGGATTCCCACAGTCCCAACTTGGGAGGGGCCTGGACTTCAAGAGCAAGAAGGTTCCAGTGCATTGGCAGACTGAACAGGAGAGTGATACCACCTGCAGTACCCAGAACCAAATCTTTCTATGCTCCCTACAAAAACTCAGGGTGGAGGCTAAAGAACACCATTCATTCTTTCATTCGGATTTATTGAGCACTGACTGTGCAGAGGCCTGTACTGAGCGCTTGGCAAGTACAATTAAGCAACAAAGAGAGACAATCCCTGCCCATACTGGACCAGAAAAGAAGGAAGTGGGTACACACATAGGCACTCTGGACATGACCCACCCACCCCCACCGCTCCCCCCTAAATCCTTCCTTTCGTGGTGGCAACATAGTCCACAATTTAATCTCTCACTGGTGGGCCAAGTCTGGGGATTGACTAGAGTGTGCCCACACTGCAAGGGGATGGTCTTCAAAGCCAGGGCCATGAATTGAATGGTAACTATTTCATCTGGTATCTGTGAAGTGCTTTCTGGGTGCCAGGCACTGTACTAAGCGCTGGGGTGGGTACACGCAAATCATGTTGGATGCAGTCCCTGTCCCATGAGGGGCTCACAGTCTTAGTCCCCATTTTACCTATGAGGAAACCGAGGCACAGAGAAGTGAAGTGACTCGCCAAAGGCCACCCACAGCAGACAAGCAGCGCAGTCCAGAATAGAACTAATGACCTTCTGACTCCCAGGCCCGTGCCTTCTCCACCATACCATGCTGCTTCTCCATCTATTTGGAGAGAAATAGCAGGTCAGATTACGCCCTTGGATATCCTATCCCGAGCTGAGCTCTTTGGGGCTTCTTTCTGTCTCTAATCTGAGAAGGCATGGAGCTAGTAACGGTGTGGGCAAAAATTGGGCTCACCACCCAAACCTCCTGCGGGTGCCTGGTGGAGAAAGCCTGGAGCATTGCTGGCACAGAAGTGAATTGTCACGGGAGATTCTCCACCAGTCTTGGGTGAAACCCATTTGGGGTTGAGGAAACTGGCCTTGGAAAACACACATGGATTCGTGAGCCTGAGCGGCCGGGTTGCCCTATCCTGCCCTCTGACATTCTTATCTGTTGCCCAACACTTCAGTCTCCAGGAGCATCACTTCTCCCCTTCACAGCATCACTAAAGTCTGCCCTTTCCTCTCCACCTAAACCGCTACCAAATTAATGCAGTCACTCATCCTATCCCACCTAGGTTACTGCATCAGCCTCCTTTCCGACCTCCCAACATCCTGCCCCTCCCCACTCCAATCCATACCTAACTCCACTCCCCAGATCATCTTTCTACAGAAACCTACAGGACATGTCAGCCCCCCAGCCCTGCAGCCCATCCCCCCCAACCCCCTCAAAAATCTCCAGGGATTGCCTATCCACCTCCATATCAAACAAAACTCGTCACCACTGCCTTCAAAGCTCTCCATCACCACGTCCCCTCCTGCCTCACATCACATTTCTCTTTCTCCAACCCAGACCGAAACTTCACTCTTCTGGTGCTAACCTTCTCACTGGGCCCTCCACCTCTCCTGTCTTGCTGCTGACCACTGGCCCACTGACCTGGAACGCCCTCCCTCCTCAAATCTGCCAGACGATTACTCTCCCCCCACCCTTCAAACCCTTACTGAAGGAACATCTCCTTCAGGAGGCCTTCCCAGCCCCACTTTTCCTCATCTCCCACTCCCTTCTGCATCTCCCTGACTGGCTCCCTCTGCTCTTCCTCCTTCCCCTCGGCACTTAAGTATCTATCTGCAAATTTATTTCTTTATATTGATGTCTGTTTGTATGGATGTCTGCCTTCCCGCTCTAGACTGTGAGCGCCTAGTGAGCAGGGATTGTCTCTTTATTGCTGTATTGTACTTTCCCAACTGCTTAGTACAGTGCTCTGCACACAGTAAATGCTCAATTAAAAAGACTGAATGAATGAGTGGTAAGAGATGATAGTCTAGGTTGGGTTTTTCCCCCCCTTTTGGCCACTCTTTTCCCTCTCCCTGCCCCAAAACACTGACCACCACAGCTAAGCTGACTGCAGCCCTCTGCTCTATCAATACTTACCTGCCCCTTTCTCAAAACCCCAGTAAAGGCTCATTCTCCAGGGACTGGAGGTCCAGAACACCCAGTTAATTTCTATTACAAGTCACGCCAGTGCTGCTCCTCCCCACCACACCCCTGTTGAAATGGTCTTGGACGGGAGTCGGCGCAACTCTGCTTCTCAGAGAGAAATGGGGTGGACACACGGATGCCACCCTGTCCTGCTCCTGAAACAACACTCCCAGAAGCCGCCACGCTAGGTCCAAACTGGTCCCTTCAGGTGACCCTGCAGACTTGACTACGGGACTGAGAAACATCTGGGCCCCTAATTCTCTAGATAGGTCGAACAGGACAGGTTCCCCACGCCGAACCTCAGCCTCAATTTGAGTCAGCCTCTGTACCAAGAGTGGCAGCCCCATCTTCATTCTCCTTTCCCCAAAGCTAACCCCACTGACATACATACACAAACACCAACACAAAAGAAAAACCTTCCCTTTATGGTGGGAACATAACCCACAGCTCCATCTCTCAATGACGGGGCATTATGAAAACTGATTTAATGGTGCCTACACTGCAGAGGGATAGTCCTTAAGGTAAGGGTGATGCATTCAGCATCCTCTGTTTGGAGTGTAATAGGAGGTTAGATTCTTCCTTGTGCCATCCTACCCTGATTTATGCACTGCTGAGTTGGTCCTATGAGGTTCCTTTCTGTGTCAGAGCCAACAGGACACACTCACACTCCCATTCCTCCTCCCACCTCAGCTCCCACCCCCTCCAAGACACAGGACTCACTGCAGAGCCCTCCTCTGGGTAGGAGGCAGGAATTCCTGGGTCTGATGGAAGTGAGCTGTCATCGGAGCTTCTCCACCGGTCCTGCCTGAAACCCTTCTGGAGTTGAAGAACCTGGCCTTCAAAGACAAATGTGGATGAATGAGTCCAAGGGGCTGGGTTCCCCCACCTTGAGCTCCGACACTAGGCCCCGAGAAGATACCACTGACAGACAGTGAAGGATCCCTTCTCCGGGGACTGAGGATGTGCAGTGTGACAGGTGACTGTCCTGCAGACAGGACAGTGGAGACAGGGAGATTTAATCCATATATAAAATTATGGACCTGTCCCAAGGTGACCCTGGGGTACAGACCATCTCAAGGTCAAATGCTACCTCGTGATCTCCTGAGCCAGCAGGCGGAACTCGGAAGTGAGGGTGGAATACCACCTCCACAACCAAGACTACCAGATTGACAGCCCAAGTTGGGAATACAGAAGGTGTCCCTCGTCCCCACCCACCCACCCTGTGCCAATCAAATTAGGAATGGGGGGGGCAGAGATTGGATAAACTGAGGCCGGAAGCTGGAATGGCCTAAGAGCACAGGTGATAAATACCTGCCACCTCTAACCTTCTGTGCAGAGGAACAGGACTAGCAGCAGCCTGCTGCAGGTCACCTCTGAACAGAGCGTGAGAAGGCCGCTCTGCCTGCACCGGGCGAGGAGCCGTGGGGTGGGTGAGTGTCCCGTCCTGCTGAGCGCTCGTGGGGTTGGAAGCCAGATGCTTCACCATGGCTATGTAACATTTAAATGGATTTGATGTCTAAGTGGGTGCCTCCCCAGGGGGATGTGAACAGGGTGGGAGCTAGTCGCCTCACCAAGTGCGAGTAGCACGGAAGTGGATTTGATGTGTAAGTGGGTGTCTCCCCAGAGGGACGTAAATATGGTGGGAGCTAGTCGCCTCACTAAGCTCGAGTAACCATAAGTGGGTAACGCATAACTAGGTTTAACGCATAAGTGTATATAACTCATAAGTGTATGTAACTCATAAGTGTAATTAACGCAAAGGTGGATTCCTCCTGGATGGGGCAAGCACATGGTGGGAGCCAGCCGCCTCAACACGTTGTGAGTAAATCATAAGTGGGCTCAGGTGTCTGGCCACATGCAAGTAACATACCAGTGTATTCCGCCCGTTACGGAAGCTTTAACACCATATTTCTCCCAAAAGGGAAGGCCGATTTGTCGCCTCTAAATAATTAATTCAATCTGCCCTGCAGAATAAATTCTACACAAAACTCAGGTTTTCCATCCCCGGCCTCTCTCTCTCTCGCCGCGCCGATTCCGAAAGAACCTGTCCCCAGAGATGGGTGACAGGGCCCCGGATCTTCTCCATCTCACAGTCAAGTCCGACAGAACCGGTTCCCTGCCAGAGCCTCAGCTTCCAGAACCAACCTCTGTACCAAGGTTGGAAGCTCCCACCTCTCTAACTTTACCCAAAAGCTAACCCCATCACACATCCACAAAAGCCACTCCTCTGACCCCATGCCACCTTCCCTTTGGACAGCTAGTACAGGCGTTGGCTCCATTTCAGCACGGGAGTGGGCGGCAGGTCTGAGAATCTGACACTTGGCTCCAGAACTCCTTACCTTCCCACCCATACCCTGCCCTTCCCATGACTTCCATCAAGGTAGATGGCACCACCATCCCTTCTGTCTCACAAGCCCCTTAACCTCGATGTTATCCTTGACTCCTGTCTCTCAGTCAACCCACATATTAAATGAATCACTAAATGCTGTCGGTCCCACCTCCGCAATATCGCTAAAATCGGCCCTTTCCTCTACATCCAAACTGCTACCACCTCAATATAATCACTCAGCCTATCCTTCCTCTAATAGCCTCCTTGCTGACTTCCCACCCTCCTGCCTCTCCCAACTCCAATCAACATTTGCATCAACTTTTGCATAAATACTACTGAATGAAAGAATGAATGAATGAAACAAAAACTCCTCACTCTTGGCTTCAAAGTTCTCCATCACCTTGCCCCCTTCTAACCTCACCTTCCTTCTCTCTTTCTACAGCCCACCCTGTACACGCCGCTCCTCTGCCCTTCACCCCCTCACGGTCCCTAGTTGGCGCCTGTCCCGCCATCGATCCCTGATCCACGTCCTACCGCTGTTCTGGAATGCCCTCCCTCCTCACATCGGCCAAGCTATGTAACTTCCCCTCTTCAAAGCCCTAGTGAGAGCTCCCCTCCTTCCAGAGTCCTTCCCAGACTAAGCCCCCCTTTCCCTCTGCTCCTCCTCCCCTCTCCATTCCCCCTTCTCCCGCCCTTTCTTCCCCTCCCCACAGCACCGTGCATATTTGTGTATATTATTTATTACTCTATTTTGTTAATGATGTGCATATATCGATGATTCTATTTATCTTGATATCTACACCGGACTACTTGTTTTGTTTTGCTTTGCTGTCTATCTCTTCCGTTTAGACTGTGAGCCTGTTATTGGGCAGGCATAGTCTCCATCTGTTGCCCAAATTGTACATTCCAAGCGCTTAGTACAGGGCTCTGCACACAGTAAGCGCTCGATAAATATGAATGGATGAATACTTCATTCTGTTGCCTGAATCATTTTTCTACAGCAATGTTCAGGACGTGCCACGTGCTCCTCAAAAAACTCCAGTGGATGCACATCCACCTCATCCTCAAACAACCACTCTTTACCATTGGCCTTAAAGCAGTCAATCACTTTGTTCCCCCCTACCTCACATCACTACTCTCTCCTAATACAACCATGTTCCTCTCCACTTTGCTCTTCTAATGCCAACCTTCTCACTTGGCTGCGATCTCCGCTATCTCGTCACTGACCGCTTGCCCACCTCCTGCCTCGGGCCTCTAACGCTCTCCCTCCTCAAGTCTGACAGACAATTATTCTCCCCCACTTTCAAGCCTTACTGAAGGCCAATCACCAGGAGGCCTTCCCCCTTTCCTCTTCTCCCACTCCCTTCCGTATCACCATGACTTGATCCCTTTGTTCTTCGCCGCTCCCGATCCCCTGACATTTACGTCCATATCTGTCATTTATATATTTCTATTAATGTCTGTCTCCCCGGCTCTAGAGTGTAAGCTTGTTATGGGTAGGGAATGTACTCTCCCAAGCACTTAGTACAGTGCTCTGCCCAATACCTCAATAAATACGATTGAATGGAATTGGATCCCACCACAACTTGTGCACTGCTTTGCATTGAGGATGCGGGACTTCCTGCAGGGTCTGGGAGCTGGCTAGAAACTGAACTGGGGAAATTTACAGCTGAGGCCTCCACTGGCACCACAGTAAAGGACCCCGGAGCATTGGTGCAGTGTAATTGGAGCTCCTCTGCCGGTCCTGTCCGACACACATCGGAAACCTTGGCAGGGACATCTGGCTTGGTGATCGTGAAGGTTTGAGTTTCTCACCCTGACCCTCTGTGAGCACCTGAGGACCACATCTCAGTCACCAGATATTAATGTCTCCAGGAGAATCAACGACCCTGAAGCTGAAGGGAGAAGGGAAGGTGTTTCAGACAACCATTTTGTTTCATTTTGTAAGCACTCAATTCTCCCTCCTCCCAATGACCTCAACCTCAGAAGAGGCGAGGTCTACAGACACAGACAATCAATCCAACTTAAGTTGAATGCAGCTCTCTGCTCTACTAATACTTGGCCACCCCTTCCAGATCAGTTCGTTCAGGAAGGGCTTGTATTCCAGGGACTGGAGGTCCAACCCAAACTGGACAAAATTCAATTTTGTCTGTCTCCATGCTCCCTGTCCACACCTGTGACAACTCAATCTCTAAACTCGGTTTTTTAAAGAGGAATAGAGCGGAAACACCGATAGTCTTCCTGGCTGGCTCCGGACCCTAGATTCCCAGCAGCAACCACTGGCAGGCCAAGACAGGTCCCTTTGTTCTATTCCTGGCTCCGGCTGTCATCTGCTGTGTGGTCTTGGACAAGTCACTTCAGTTCTCTGAGCCTTCGCTACCTCATCTGCAAAATGGAGATGGAGTTTAGTGAGCCCCACGTGGGACAGAAACTGTGTCCAACCCGATATGCTTCTATCCACGCCAGCACTTAGAACGGTGCTTGGCACATAGTAAGCACTTCAATAATGTAATAATAATTATTATTATTCTCCAAGGCCTGAGGGTGAGCAGGTTGACTCTGCAGACAGGACTGTGGGTGCAGGAAGTTTTGATCCAGCTACAGAATTAAGGGTCCTTGGTCTTCTCAGTTCCAGAGTCAAGTCAGACAGAACCAGTTCCCTGCACAGACCCCTGGCCCCTATTTCCAGAACCAGCTTCCTTGCCAAGAATGGCAGCCCCCTACTTGTTGTAACTCCTTGATGCAAACACACACACACACACACACACACACATGCATAGACCACCATCCCTTTAACATGGCAGTACAGCCTGTGGCTCCATCTGTCAACAACAGGGCGAGTCTGGCGATGGACCTCACTGTGCCCACACTGCAGGGAAAGAGTCCTCCGGTGAGGAGACGCATCAAGTGGCCTCTGTAGACAGAGTAGGAGACAGTCAGATTTGCCCCCTGGTTATTCAGCTCTGAGCCATACGCCGCCAGGGCTACGGTTCTTCTGCCGAGGTCTCAAAACTAGCTGGACATAAAGGTGGGGGATTTGGGACTCACCGTCAAAACTTCCTCTGTGGACGGGGGGCAGAAGAGCCTCAAGTTGACACGAGCGGGGCAGTTCTGAAGCTTCTCAAATGGTCCTGGCCGATGAATTCCTTGACTTGGGAAATCTCTCCGCTGAGCGGCCACAAACTGAGCAGACCATTGACTGTCACCCAGGACCGAGGCCGCTGAGATCTTTCCGCCGAGACATCCCAAAAAGGCGTGGACAGTGGACCGCCAGCCGGGATGGAGATCTGCCCGAGGACATGACACGCACTATGATGATGGAGTTGACGACAGAGAGGTCTCTGTTTCAAAATCTGGAAATGTTCCATGTACTTGCAAAATAGGACACCACTCAATTGAAAGACACATCCACTTTTTTGTTTCTTCCCCGTTTTCAGGCACACCTCAAAGTCAGATTGGCACCCCCACAACTCTGATCTCCAGAGAGGAATGGCAAGGCAACACTCCTGATGCTTCTCTCCCCGCCCCCCGCCACACACACACATACACCCTGGGGAAAGGCGAGAGGCAAGGTGACTCTGCAGGTGGGATTGGGGGCACAGGGAAGTATGACCCACCTATAGCTTTAAGGTCCCTGGGTCTCTTCAACTTCCAGAGGCAAGTCAAATGGAATGAGTTTTCTGTGTTAACTCCCAATTCCAGAATGAGCCACTGTGCCGAGAGCGGCAGCCCCTTCCTCATAAGACTAATAATAATAATAATGTTGGTATTTGTTAAGCGCTTACTATGTGCAGAGCACTGTTCTATGCACTGGGGTAGATACAGGGTCATCAGGTTGTCCCATGTGAGGCTCACAGTTAATCCCCATTTTACAGATGAGGGAACTGAGGCACAGAGAAGTGACTTGCCCACCGTCACACAGCTGCCATGGGATTCGAACTATAATCTCTGACTCCCAAGCCCGGGCTCTTTCCACTGAGCCACGCTGCTTCTCTAAGACTAACCCCCATCACACAGGCACATGTAGACACAAACACACCTATACTCCATCTTCCCTTTGGATAGGCAGAGTGGCTCCCGGATTCATTTCTCCACGTGAGGGGGTCGCGGTTCTGGAAACCAGACAGTTGGATACTCTCTCCAGAACTCTAAAAATGCACTGAGCAGCCTCCACAGAAGCATTAACATCAACCAGCTACCCCTACAATCCCACCTCCACTCACCTGAGTCATCCACACCCAAGCTGCTCACTGCTGGGCTGGGAAGACAAGAGGAGCCGTCCTCCCTGGCAGCTCTGGGTTGGGATTCTGGTTGATGGTTCCTTCTGGGACCGAGAGCCAAGGGAGTCATTCGCCATCACCATCCAGGGGCTTCTCTGGGGATGGGAAGTGAGGAGAAAAGAAAAGAACATCTGCCCTGGAATCTCTCCACTGAGAAAGAAACAATAGAGAAACCTGTATGGAGTTAGAAAGTGCCCTCAAAACTCAAGGCAGCAGCACCACCCGCTCTCCTTCCATTCTCCAAGCTCAATACCCCTCCATCTCCCAAACACCTCCCGTCTGGCCAGATGGACACTCGGACCTAGAGGGGAGTCTTCGGGTGTGTGAGCATCACCATCTTTCACTCCTGATTCTAGCTCCACAACCTCCTAAAAGCAGCTAAGGAAACCCTTCCCCAAATCTCAGCATGAACCACCCTCACCTCACGAAGAAGAGAGGAGCTTGGGCCAGTTGCTCAGCAGAGAGTGAAGCCTCCATTTAGGCCATCTGGGCCTGGGCCGGGGGTAAATAATCCACATGGGGTCCTTGGATATCAAATGACCCACGTGGGCCCTTGTCTTTTCTTATGCCTTCGAGTCGTCTCTGACCTATAGCGATGCCATGGACACATCTCTCCCAGAATGCCCCACCTCTATCTGCAATCATTCTGGTGGTGTATCCACAGAGTTTACTTGGTAAAAAATATGTCAATGGCTTACCATCACCTTCTTCTGTGCAATAAACTCGAGACTTCACCCTTGACTCTCTCTCATGCTGCTGCTGCCCAGCACAGGAGAGTTTTGACTTACAGCATATAGCACATGGGCCCTTGGGAGGCTGGGGTGGGGCGGTGGTATGACACACATGGGCCTCAGTGGGCAGAACAATTGAAACAGGCCCTTGTGGGGTCAAATAAATCAAATTCGCCCCTTGGTGATGTATGAATGGACCTGGGCCCCTGGAGGGTCAAATATCCCACATGTGGCCATGCGAATCAAACAACTCATTTTCACCCCCAGGAGACAAAATATTCCCAGGTAGGCCCCTGAGGGTGCAACAACTCACAACAGCACCCAGGGCCCCAGTAACCCACTTGGGCCCCCAGTAACCAACTTGGGACCCCAGGTGCCACACCCACATCCCCCACTCCCTTAACTACACCCCACCCCCACCCTGCATTCCCACTGCCCACCTTATTCCCCCCACCCCCCTGTGCCTTATGTCTCCATCGCCCCCATCACTACTCCCAACAAAGCATCCCCCTCCATCTCACTACCCTGCCCCCTCCCCCCAGTTAGCCTCTCCCCCAAACCCCATGCCCCCACGCACCCATTCTAGCGGGCTCCCCAGACCTCATGGTTGTTCTCAAGCCCAATCCTCTTTTATTCAACTCTTACACTGTCCACAGACTTGGGGAGAGTACAGTTGCTTCCCCACTCAGGGTTTACAAGCTAGGTGGGAGATAGACATTATCATACATAAACCTATTACAGGAACATACACCATCGGGGTAGAAAAATCAACAGTTCCAGTTTAGTCACTGTAAACCGTGGGAAATGTCAGAGACGAGGGAGGTGTCCGAGGCGACGGGAGACCCACGCTCTACCCTGAAGCTCCTTGGGGCCATGGTTATTCGTCCTGGTCTGTGTCCAGAGGAACGGCCGGCAATCGGTCAGGCGTGACCTAGTCCGTTCTTCGGGCACCTTCCCTAGTCTCTGCTTCCCTTGGAAATACAAACGATGGTTGGTCAAGAAGGATGGCCCAGATGACAAGCACAATTTTAGGGTGGACTGGGTTGGACTCTCTATCCTGGCTCCTCTGAGCCCAAGTCAAAACAAGTCCTTTAGAGGAATGTCTAGCTCATTCCAGATAGACACGGTTGCTCTCTGGGCCTCCTCCAGCTATGTGGCTAAGAAAATGTCCATCCCCAGAGCGAGATGGATGTTTCTCTGCTAGTTCTGAGCAGTACACATCTACAGTGGTGGATCCTGGGCCCAAAATACACTTGGATTAGTTACAGACCTTGCAGTCCATCATCCTGCATGCTGATCCCTGCCCGCTGTGACATTAAATTCTAGCAGGGGAAACAGGTACCTGTCATATTCTAGTACTTCTTCTTAGGGTCTAGGTGCCATAGCAGGTTAGGGTTAGTGAATGCCCAAGTCTCTCAAGCACGAGAGCATTAAAGTGACAGGTTATGAGGGGAAAATAGGATGGAGAGATGAAAGATTCATCACACACATTCATCACACACTGCCTCTTGGAGAAGATGTCATCTCAGAAGATCCTTCAAAATCGAAGGCAGTGGTCTGGCTCCTGAGAAGGTTGGGGAGGAATTTGAGGGTCTAAGGAAAAAGGATAAGCAGGAAGACAGTGAAAGCCTAAGAGTGCAGAACTGAGAGAGAGGCCCCATGAGTAGCTCATCGCATGAGTTGAGCAGGTGGGCTGAACTGTAGGGGGAGAAGAGTGAGACTATGTTGTGGATATCTGCGGGACCATGTGCGGTCCAAGGGAGTGGGGAGAGCACGAGAAGAGAAGAGAATCCAAACTTGGGGGTCACCCAAAGGTAAGATGAGGGAGGTAGAGCAAGTGTCGAAGCAAAAGCAAGAAAAAGAGGCCAGACGAGGAAAACCAGGAGGGGGATGTGTTGAGAAAATTGCCAGTATGTAGTGTTCCCAGGCGAACAAGGTGGTCCGTGGTGTCAGAAGCAGCTAACAGCCCAAAAAAGACAGGACTGAAGAACATCCTGACAGATTTAAGGGGGAGGAGGAGCATAATGGCCCAGTAGCTAGAGCAGAGACCTGTGCATCAGAAGGGCTTGGGTTCTAATCTCTGCTTTGCCACTTGTCTGCTGTGTGTTCTTGGGCATGCCACTTCACTTCTCTGTCTCAATTACCTCAGCCGCCAGATGGGTACTAAGACTATGAACCCCCCACGTAGAACAGGGGCTGGGTCACACCTAATTAGCTTCTATCTACCACTGTGTTTAGAACAGTGCTTGACCCAGACTAAGCACTTAGTAAAAACCATGATTATTAGTAATTCTACTATGGAAGTGAAGGAGGACAAGGATAAGGATGAGGAGGAAATCTGCAGTCTCAAATAAGTGGAGCTCGATTTTAGAGCGATTGAGAAGGTGGTTGAAAAGGAACAAGAGGCAGCTGGTATAAATGTCCCGTTCTAGAGTTTTGGACAAGAATGGAAGGAAGGGTTCAAAGTGAGCAGTGCAGCGGGATTAAGGGGTACAGGGAAGGTTCTTTTTTTGTGTAAGACTTGCTGAGGTGTGGGCATGTGTGAAAAGCAGTGAGAAAGGAATTATTTCAGCAGCGGGACTGGTTTGAAACGGTCATTAGGAAGGCGAGAAAAGTGGATGGAAGTGTTCAGGCAGGGAGAAGCATGAGAAATCAGAGGCCAGGTTTGAGGGGACTGATTGTGAAATCAGGTAGGTGAGAGAGAGCTGGCAAGGATGAGGAATATTTGGGGACAGGGCAAATCCAGTGGCTTCAGTGTCACTAGAATCTTTGGTGCTCGTACTAGCATCATAGTAGTAATAACAGCAACAGAACCACACAGGATTAAGCACCGCCACTTGCCTCCATGACAAGGAGGGAGTTGGGGGATAAAATTGCTCTTGCTCTTCCTCTGACACTAACTAAAAATCTACAACAGCAGACGAAGGGAAAAGGCATGGAAGTCAATGCGGGAGGGAAATCCTTTTGGCCGAGCACAAAGTTAAATTCATTCTCACCAGCTTTGAGATGGTTGAAGGGGGAGTCTACCACCTGGATTCCCCCAAGAGGGCTCCCTGGCATGAATGGTCTGTTAGTACTCCTCATAGTTGAGAAGCAAATGGGAGGTGATGCAAAGATTGCAGTTTCTCCAAAATAGGGACATTGCTCCCTTCACCACCACCCCCAAAATCAAACTATTGTTCAAAAGACACAAGTTGACAGTCACAGACACCCTGGATTTTCCACTTTTCCCTACCCCTGCCATTTGATTCCCACATTTCCAGAATGAGAGAGAGAGCTGGACTCAAAGGGCAAGAGGTCTCAAGTGTCAAAGCAGACTAAACAGGGGGATGGCAAGGTCTGCAGTACCCAGAACCAAATCTTTCTATGCTCCCTATAAAGGCTTAGGTTCCAGGCTACAGAACCTCAGAGAAGAATCGAGTTAATACTCTATTCATTCATTCAATAGTATTTATTGAGCACTTACTATGTGCAGAGCACTGTACTAAGCACTTGGAATGAACAAGTCGGCAAGAGATAGAGACAGTCCCTGCCCTTTGATGGGCTTACAGTCTAATCGGGGGAGACAGACAGACAAGAACAATGGCAATAAATAGAGTCAAGGGGAAGAACATCTCGTAAAAACAATGGCAACTAAATAGAATCAAGGCAATGTTCATTTCATTAACAAAATAAATAGGGTAATGTAAATATATACAGTTGAGCAGATGAGTACAGTGCTGAGGGGATGGGAAGGGAGAGGGGGAGGAGCAGAGGGAGATGGGGGGAAAAGAGGGTTAAGCTGCAGAGAGGTGAAGGGGGGGTGGTAGAGGGAGTATAGGGAGAAGGGGAGCTCAGTCTGGGAAGGCCTCTTGGAGGAGGTGAGTTTTAAGTAGGGTTTTGAAGAGGGGAAGAGAATCAGTTTGGCGGAGGTGAGGAGGGAGGGCGTTCCAGGACCGCGGGAGGACGTGGCCCAAGGGTCGACGGCGGGATAGGCGAGACCGAGGGATGGTGAGGAGGTGGGCGACAGAGGAGCGGAGCGTGCGGGGTGGGCAGTAGAAAGAGAGAAGGGAGGAGAGGTAGGAAGGGGCAAGGTGATGGAGAGCCTCGAAGCCTAGAGTGAGGAGTTTGTGTTTGGAGCGGAGGTTGATAGGCAACCATTGGAGGTATTTAAGAAGGGGAGTGATATGCCCAGATCGTTTCTGCAGGAAGATGAGCTGGGCAGCGGAGTGAAGAATAGACTGGAGCAGGGCGAGAGAGGAGGAAGGGAGATCAGAGAGAAGGCTAACACAGTAGTCTAGCCGGGATATAACAAGAGCCCGTAGCAGTAAGGTAGCCATTTGGGTGGAAAGGAAAGGGTGGATCTTGGCGATATTATAAAAGTGAAACCTGCAGGTCTCGGTAATGGATAGGATGTGTGGGGTGAACGAGAGAGACGAGTCAAAGATGACACCGAGATTGCGGGCCCGAGAGACGGGAAGGATGGTCGTGCCATCCACGGTGATCGGGAAGTCTGGGAGAGGACCTGGTTTGGGAGGGAACATGAGGAGCTCAGTCTTGCTCATGTTGAGTCTTAGGTGGCGGGCCGACATCCAGGTGGAGACGTCCCGGAGGCAGGAGGAGATGCGAGCCTGAAGGGAGGGGGAGAGGACAGGGGCGGAGATGTAGATCTGCGTGTCATCTGCGTAGAGATGGTAGTCAAAGCCGTGACAGCGAATGAGTTCACCGAGGGAGTGAGTGTAAATGGAGAACAGAAGAGGGCCAAGAACTGACCCTTGAGGAACTCCAACAGTTAAAGGATGGGAGAGGGAGGAGGCGCCTGCGAAGGAGACCAAGAATGACCAGCCAGAGAGATAAGAGGAGAACCAGGAGAGGCCGGAGGCTGTGAAGCCAAGGTGAGATAAGGTGTGGAGGAGGAGGGGATGGTCGACAGTGTCAAAGGCAGCAGAGGTCAAGAAGTATTAGAATGGAGTAGGAGCCATTGGATTTGGCAAGAAGGAGGTCATGGGTGACCTTAGAGAGAGCAGTCTCGGTAGAGTGGAGGGGACGGAAGCCAGATTGGAGCGGGTCCAGGAGAGAATGGGAGTTAAGGAATTCTAAGAAGCGATTGTAGATGACTCGTTCTAGGATTTTGGAAAGGAAGGGTAGTAGGGAGATAGGGCGATAACTGGAAGGGGAAGTGGGGTCAAGAGAGGGTTTTTTTAGGATAGGTGAGACGTGGGCATGTTTGAAGGCAGAGGGGAAGGAGCCATTGGAGATTGAGTGGTTAAAAATAGAAGTTAAGGAAGGGAGGAGGGCAGGGGCGATGTTTTTTAAAAGGTGAACGGGAATGGGGTCCGAGGCGCAGGTGGGGGGGTGGCACTTGTGAGGAGGGAGGAGATCTCCTCTGAGGATACTGGAGGGAAGGATGGAAAAGTAGGGGAGAGGGTTAGTGGGGAGGAGGGGAGAGGGGGAGGGGTGACTTTGGGGAGCTCAGACCTGATTGTGTTGATTTTTGTGATGAAGTAGGTGACCAGATCATTGGGGGTGAGAGATGGGGGAGGGGGAGGAACAGGGGGCCTAAGGAGAGAGTTAAGGGTCCGGAACAATCGGCGGGGGTGACGGGCATGGGTGTCGATGAGGGAGGAAAAGAAGTTTTGCCTGGCAGAGGAGAGGGCAGAGTTAAGGCAGGAAAGGATAAATTTGAAGTGTGTGAGGTCGGCTTGGTGCTTGGACTTTCGCCAGCAGCGCTCGGCAGCTCGAGCATAGGAGCGTAGGAGGCGGACGGAGGAGGTGATCCAGGGTTGTGGGTTAGTGGAGCGAGAGCGGCGGAGGGAAAGGGGGGCGAGAGAGTCGAGATGAGTAGAGAGGGTGGAGTTGAGAGCGGAGACCTGATCGTCGAGAGTGGGAAGAGAGGACAGGGCGGCAAGGTGAGGAGAGATGCTTTTGGAAAGACAGATGGGATCGAGAGAGCGGAGGTCTCTGTGGGGCAGTAGCGAAGATTTGCAGGGGGAGGGAGTGTGAGAGATGAGGCAGGTGAGAAGGTTATGGTCAGAGAGAGGGATTTCAGAGTTGGTGAGGGAGGAGATAGTGCAGCAGTAGGAGATGATGAGAACGAGGGTGTGACCGAGTCGGTGAGTGGGCGCGCTATGGTGGAGAAGGAGGTCGGCAGAGTCGAGGAGGGATAGCAGGCGGGCGGCAGAGGAGTCTCAGGTACATCCATATGGATGTTGAAGTCTCCGAGGATCAGAGTGGGCAGAGAGAAGGAGAGAAGTTGAGAAAGGGGTCCAGGTGGTTGAAGAAGTCGGAGGTGGGACCAGGAGGGCAGTAGATGACAGCGACAAGTATCTGGAGGGGGTGGTAGAGGCGAATGATATGGGCTTCAAAGGAGGGGAAGGAGAGGGAGGGGGGAGGAGGGATCGTGCGGAAGTGGAAACGGGGTGAGAGGAGGAAGCCGACGCCTCCTCCCTTACCGGTGAGTCTGGGGGAGTGGGAGAAAGAGAGACCTCCGCTGGAGAGAGCAGCGGCGGAGACCGTGTCTTCGGGAGTGAGCCACGTTTCTGAAAGGGCGAGGAGGAAGAGAGAGCGGGAGAGGAAAAGGTCATGGACCAAAGGTAGTTTACCTGTAATGGAGCGGGGGTTCCAGAGGTCACACCTGAAAGTAGCTGTGCTTACTATGTGCAGAGCACTGTACTAAGCGCTTGGAATGTACAATTCGGCAACAGATAGAGACAATTCCTGCCCATTGACGGGCTTACAGTCTAATTGGGGGAGACAGACAAAAACAATAGCAATAAATAGAATCAAGGGGATGTACATCTCATTAACAAAATAAATAGGGTAATAAAAATATACACAAATGAGCATAGTGCTGAGGGGAGGAGAAGGGAGCGCTTACTATGTGCAGAGCAATGTACCATGTGCCTAAGAGAGTGAAACACTGGAAGAGGTGTCCTGGAATTCTGGTTTATCTGGAGAATTTAAACTTTTTGAGAAAGTCACCCACTTAGTACTACCATAGGAAGCAGCAGATAAATAGCAGATCGAGCATGGGCCTGGGAGTCAGAAGGATCTGGATTCTATTCCTGGCCCTGCCAAACGTCTGCTGTGTGACTCTGGGCAAATCACTTCCCTTCCCTGTGTCTCAATTCCCTCATCTCTAAAATGGAGATTAAGACTGTGAGGCCCTTGATGGACAGGGACTGTGTCCAACCTCGTTTGCCTACATCCACCCCAGGGCTTAGTACAGTGCCTCGCTCAAAGTAAGTGCTGAAACACCACAATTATTATTACTATGTACTGACTAAACTAAGCACTTAATACGGTGCTTTGCAAAGAGTAACCACTCACTAAATAATTGAAAAATTGAATGAAAGGATGAACCTGAGTGAATACACAAAAGTAAATGACTATGAATCACTTCCCAGAATAGAAGTTGAAAAATAGATGAAAGGAATTACAAAGGCAGCTGAAACTATACCTAGTGAATCTATCATATGAACACTCCCATCAGTACAGACCTTAATTCTGTCATCAAATTTGGCTCTCTAGGGAGGTTGCAGTATTCAATAATTCAACAGACAAGCTAGAAAAAAGCAAAAATGAAAAGTCCAGCTTTTGGGGTGATCTGACAAATCGTGTTTGCCTTCAGTGTACAACAGAAGGCACAGCCAGTTCATGGAGTTTCATCAATTGCCTGTCAGATATGAAAAAGACAAGAGGCAGGATGTGGGCAAGAGGTGGGAGGCCAGATAGACAAGATCAAGCTGGGTTGGGTGGGGGCTGGGTTGTAGTAGGAGAGAAGAGAGGAAAGGCAGGACAGGGCAAGGTGATTGAGCGCTTTAAAGTACTTTCAAATTAGAGATCCCCCTGTCAGCCTGAAGGTCACATCTGATCCTAAGGAGAATAATGACTCCTGGGTCATACATTGCTGAATCCTTGCCTTACACTGCTTGTTTCCAAACTGGATTTCCACATCAGTCAATGCTATTTATCGAATACTTACTCTGTGCAGAGCACTGTATTAACTACAGTTAGGAATCAGTCACCCAGGCTGTTCCTTAATAATGTCAAGAGTTATTCATTCAATAGTATTTATTGAGCGCTTACTATGTGCAGAGCACTGTACTAAGCGCTTGGGATGAACAAGTCGGCAACAGATAGAGACAGTCCCTGCCGTTTGACGGGCTTACAGTCCAATCGGGGGAGATGGACAGACGAGAACAATGGCAATAAACAGAGTCAAGGGGAAGAACATCTCGTAAAAACAATGGCAACTAAATAGAATCAAGGTGATGTACAATTCATTAACAAAATAAATAGGGTAATGAAAATATATACAGTTGAGCGGACGAGTACAGTGCTGTGGGGATGGAAAGGGAGAGGGGGAGGAGCAGAGGGAAAAGGGGAAAATGAGGCTTTAGCTGCGGAGAGGTAAAGGGGGGATGGCAGAGGGAGTAGAGGGGGAAGAGGAGCTCAGTCTGGGAACGCCTCTTGGAGGAGGTGATTTTTAAGTAGGGTTTTGAAGAGGGAAAGAGAATCAGTTTGGCGGAGGTGAGGAGGGAGGGCGTTCTGGGACCGCGGGAGGACGTGACCCAGGGGTCGACGGCGGGATAGGCGAGACCGAGGGACGGTGAGGAGGTGGGCGGCGGAGGAGCGGAGCGTGCGGGGTGAGCAGTAGAAAGAGAGAAGGGAGGAGAGGTAGGAAGGGGCACGGTGATGGAGAGCCTCGAAGCCTAGAGTGAGGAGTTTTTGTTTGGAGCGGAGGTTGATAGGCAGCCACTGGAGGTGTTTAAGAAGGGGAGTGACATGCCCAGATCGTTTCTGCAGGAAGATGAGCTGGGCAGCAGAGTGAAAAATAGACCGGAGCAGGGCGAGAGAGGAGGAAGGGAGGTCAGAGAGAAGGCTGACACAGTAGTCTAGCCGGGATATAACGAGAGCCCATAACAGTAAGGTAGCCGTTTGGGTGGAGAGGAAAGGGTGGATCTTGGCGATACTGTAGAGGTGAAACCGGCAGGTCTTGGTAACGGATAGGATGTGTGGGGTGAAGGAGAGGGACGAGTCAAGGATGACACCGAGATTGCGGGCCCGAGAGACGGGAAGGATGGTCGTGCCATCCACGGTGATAGAGAAGTCTGGGAGAGGACCGGGTTCGGGAGGGAAGATGAGGAGCTCAGTCTTGCTCATGTTGAGTTTTAGGTGGCGGGCCGACATCCAGGTGGAGACGTCCTGGAGGCAGGAGGAGATGCGAGCCTGAAGGGAGGGGGAGAGGACAGGGGCGGAGATGTAGATCTGCGTGTCATCTGCGTAGAGATGGTAGTCAAAGCCGTGACAGCGAATGAGTTCACCGAGGGAGTGAGTGTAAATGGAGAACAGAAGAGGGCCAAGAACTGACCCTTGAGGAACTCCAACAGTTAAAGGATGGGAGGGGGAGGAGGTTCCAGCGAGGGAGACCGAGAATGACCGGCCAGAGAGGTAAGAGGAGAACCAGGAGAGGACAGAGTCCGTGAAGCCAAGGTGAGATAAGGTATGGAGGAGGAGGGGATGGTCGACAGTGTCAAAGGCAGCAGAGAGGTCAAGGAGGATTAGAATGGAGTAGGAGCCATTGGATTTGGCAAGAAGGAGGTCACGGGTGACCTTAGAGAGAGCAGACTCGGTAGAGTGGAGGGGACGGAAGCCAGATTGGAGGGGGTCTAGGAGAGAATGGGAGTTAAGGAATTCTAAGCATCGACTGTAGACGACTCGTTCTAGGATTTTGGAAAGGAAGGGTAGTAGGGAGATAGGACGATAACTGGAGGGGGAAGTGGGGTCAAGAGCGGGTTTTTTTAGGATGGGGGAGACGTGGGCATGTTTGAAGGCAGAGGGGAAGGAGCCCTTGGAGATTGAGTGGTTAAAAATAGAAGTTAAGGAAGGTAGGAGGGCAGGGGCGATGGTTTTAAGAAGGTGAGAGGGAATGGGGTCCGAGGCGCAGGTGGAGGGGGTGGCACTTGCGAGGAGGGAGGAGATCTCCTCTGAGGATACTGCAGGGAAGGATGGGAAAGTAGGGGAGGGGGTTGATGGGGGGGAGGGGAGAGGGGGAGGGGTGACTTTGGGAAGCTCAGACCTGATCTTGTTGATTTTCGTGAGGAAATAGGTGGCCAGATCATTGGGGGTGAGAGATGGGGGAGGGGGAGGAACAGGGGGCCTAAGGAGAGAGTTAAAGGTCTGGAACAATCGGTGGGGGTGACGGGCATGGGTGTCGATGAGGGAGGAGAAGAAGCTTTGCCTGGCGGAGGAGAGGGCAGAGTTAAGGCAGGAAAGGATAAATTTGAAGTGTGTGAGGTCGGCTTGGTGCTTGGACTTTCGCCAGCAGCGCTCAGCAGCTCGAGCATAGGAGCGTAGGAGGCGGACGGAGGAGGTGATCCAGGGTTGTGGGTTAGTGGAGCGAGAGCGGCGGAGGGAAAGGGGGGCGAGAGAGTCGAGATGAGTAGAGAGGGTGGAGTTGAGAGCGGAGACCTGATCGTCGAGAGTGGGAAGAGAGGACAGGGCGGCAAGGTGAGGAGAGATGCTATTGGAAAGACGGATGGGATCGAGAGAGCGGAGGTCTCTGTGGGGCAGTAGCGAAGATTTGCAGGGGGAGGGAGTGTGAGAGATGAGGCAGGTGAGAAGGTTATGGTCAGAGAGAGGGATTTCAGAGTCGGTGAGGGAGGAGATAGTGCAGCGGTAGGAGATGACGAGATCGAGGGTGTGACCGAGTCGGTGAGTGGGCGCGGTATGGTGGAGGAGGAGGTCGGCAGAGTCGAGGAGGGAGAGCAGGCGGGCGGCAGAGGAGTCGTAGGGTACATCCATATGGATGTTGAAGTCTCCGAGGATCAGAGTGGGCAGAGAGAAGGAGAGAAGGAAGGTGAGAAAGGGGTCAAGGTGGTTGAAGAAGTCGGAGGTGGGACCAGGAGGGCGGTAGATGACGGCGACAAGTTATGGGGAATAATTCTACAGACATGGTCAGGGTGACTTAGCAATATGGCCTAGTTTAAAAAACATGGGCCTGAGAGTTAGGGGACCTGGATTCTAATTCTGGCTCTGCCCTTTGCCTGCTGTTTGAGCATGGGAAATTCACATCTCTCTACCTCAGTTTCCTCATACGTAAAATGGGGGTTGAATACCTGTTTCTCTTCTCCTTTAGACTGAGACCCATTTGGGACAAGTATTATGTCTGATCTGATTATTGGTATTTATCCTGCTGCTTAATATAGTGCTTGTCAACAAATAAGTGTTTAAATACCACAATTATTTTTATTTTTATCAGTGACTACATAACACATCCACACTATCAGGAATACCAGTTATACTTAGCTAAAACAACAAAACAAAAAGAAAAAGAAATTACAGCAACCAAAGTTAAGGTGCCAACATAATATTAAGGAATGATACTAGGCAATTCATTTGGTAAAGGAAATCATCAACCAGAACTATGAAACTGAGAATGACCAGTTCTTTGCATCAATATCTGTGCATTTTATTGGGAAACCTGAACAATTGTGGGTCAAGTTATCAAGAAAATAACCATTAGGACAGAATCCCTACTAAACACTGTAGCCTCCAAAAAGGTTCATCTGGGGGGCTGTAGTCACTATCACACTGCTATTTAAAGGTAAACACACATATCTTAATGTAGATTCTTAGACATTCTCCATTTTGCCCAACTTAGCCATAATAATAATAATAATTGTATTGTTTACATCCTTACTATGTGCCAGGCACTGTTCTAAGTGTCGGGGTGGATACAAGCAAATCAGTTTGGACAAAGTCCCTGTCCCACGTGGGGCTCACAGTCACAAATCTCATTTTATAGATGAGGTAACTGAGGCACAGGGAAGCAAAGTGATTTTCCCAGGGTCACAGAGCAGACAAGTGGTTGAGCTGGATTAAAACCCATGACTTTCTGACTCCCAGGTCCACGCAGTCAACCATCTACACTGAAAGTTACTAGAGGGCAGGAAACATGTCTACCAACTCTGTTAACACTGTATTCTTCCAAGAGCTTAGTACAGTCCTCTGCACGCAGTAAGCACTCCGTAAATACAATTGACTGATGGACGACTTCACACATTCATTCATCTTTGCCTTTCTTTTCGGAGTCTATTACCAAACCACTCCCTCAACCTCCATCTGTGGGATCCAGGGGCCATGTCTACATCTCATCCATTTCTTTCTTTCCCAGCACTTAGAACAAAGCGGAATGGCTAGCAACAGACTCTCTCAAGCAGCTTGAAGCATACAGTGGGAATCAAGTTGCTAACATTCCATGCTCTGCTTTGGAATTTCTCATTTTTCCCTTTTTCCATGTAGAGATTTTGTATTTAAACATGCTTAGAGTGTATATTCATTTTATCTTTATACATATATAAATAACATCAGGAAGGCTGCCAGGAGGAGGGAGAAAGGAATAAAAATCAAGCAATGAATTAAAGAGGCCAGTAAAGGAACTCTCCTTTTTCTTTAATATGAATAAAGAAAACGGATTGTGCTCATCTTGCTTGGGGCCAACAGCCACATTGTGTGGAATCCAGCCAGCTTCAGTCACAAAGCCCACTTAGGAGTTGTGCTTTGTTAGAGAGGAAGCCAGATGGGCTATTTACTTCCTACAAGATCATTTTGGAGAAGACTGTTATAAGTCAGAGAAACTTTTTAGCATCAACTGCTATTTCAGAAAGCTCACCGTGGAGGAGGAAAGAAGCTTAAAAAGAAAACCTATAGGATAAAAGTCTCCCTTTTTCCCTGTTTCACACACTTGTGAAATCATAAGTCTAGCTGTCCACTAACCAATATTGATTGCATATTTAAATTCTCAATTCAAAACCCAGCTTGGCTTAATGTCGTTGATCGACGAAAATATAGTTATAAGCTTATTATGGGCAGGGAGCGTGTTGGCTTACTCTCTTATATTGTCCTCTCCCAAGTGCTTAGTAGAGTGTTCTGCCCATAGTAAGAGCTCAATAAATATCACTGATTGATTTGCCTATCAACTGAACAATTTTGGTTTACATGCTCTTCCTACTTTTCTCCCTACCATCCCAAAAATCTGTGTAAAAGGGTTGCAGAGCATTCCCCCTACAACATGTGGAATTGCTGCGGGCAGGGAATATATCCACCCACTCTTTTGTATTGTAATCTCCTAAGTAAATTGCTCTGCAAACAATAAGTGCTAACTAAATAACATTGATAATGATCCCTCTCCTCCAAGTCCTAGTAAATTTGTTGAAGAAACACACAAAGACCAAAGTCAGTGGAGCTTTATTGATTCAATCATATTTGAGTACTTAATGTGTGCAGAGCACTGTACTAAGTGCTTGGGAGAGTACAATATAATAAACAGACACATACCCTACTCACAGCGATCCAACCCTTAGAAGGGCCACAACCTAAGGGAAGCAATTCAATCAGTCATGTTTATTAAGAGCTTACTGTGAGCAGAGCACTTTACTACTACTACTACTACTACTAATACTGATGCTGGTATTCGTTAAGCGCTTACTATGTACAGAGAACTGTTCTAAGCACTGGGGTAGACACGGGGCAATCAGGCTATCCCACATGAGGCTCACAGTCTTAATCCCCATTTTACAAATGAGGTAACTGAGGCACAGAGAAGTTAAGTGACTTGCCCACACTCACACAGCCAAGTGGGGGATCTGGGATTTGAACCCATTACCTCATGTATTTAAACATGCTTAGAGTTTATATTTTATCTTTATATATATATATAAATAACGTCAGGAAGGCTGCCAGGAGGAGGGAGAAAGGAATAAAAATCAAGCAATGAATTAAAGAGGCAAACGAAGGAACTCTCCTTTTCCTTTATTATGAATAAAGGAAACAGATTGTGCTCACCTTGCTTGGGGAAATGTCTTGCCCAAGGTTACACAACAGTCAAGTGGCAGAGCTGGGACCAGAACCAAGGTCCTCCTGACTCCCAAGCCCGTGCTCATTCCACTGAGCCATGCTGCTTCTCTGCTTCTCCAAGCACTACTAAGTGCTTGGGAGTGTATAACAGAGTTGTAGACAACACCTGCCTCTCTGTGCCATGAACTAGACTGTACGCTCTACAGTCTAGTTCATGACGCAGAGAGATGAATTTGAATGGAGAACCAATATACTGCCTTCAGCCTTCTTCAGCTAAACCTTTTATTTAATGAAGTGCTTTGTTCAGTCCTCAGCACATAATTAGGGCTCAATTACCACTGATTTGTTTGATCATTTGCCCTGCCCCGTTCCAACTACAACCGTCAAGTGCTTAATAAATACCATTAATTCACTCATTTTTTTTCCCCTCTAACTGCAAGGGATGGTGGGGAAGAAATATGCACAGGACAAGAATAAAAATTGACTTTGTAGTGACTGATTACTGCAGGGACATTCACCAGTGGCCACTATCCAGTTTGGCCATCTTGCAGGTACTTGTCAAACTCTGTGGGCCTCAGTACACCCATCACTGAAGCATGGCTAATAAAATTGGATTTTCATCTTATGAACCGAGTTTCCTTCCCCAAACTGCCTGAGTCCAAAATAAAAGTTAATAACTACTTCAATTTTCATTTTTTTCTTTGGAGGTCAAACATGTGTGGCTTAGTGGAAAGAGCACGGGCTTGGGAGTCAGGGGACGTGGGCTCTAATCCCATCTCTGCCACTTGTCTGCTGCGTGTCCTTGGGCAAGCCACTTAACTTCTCTGTGCCTCAGTTACTTCATCTGCAAAATGGGGATTAAGACTGAGCCCCAAGTGGGACAACCTGATTACCCTGCATCTACCCCAGTGTCTAGAACAGTGCTTGGAACATAGTAAGTGCTTAACAAATACCATAATTATCAGCTTAGAACAGTGCTTTGCACACAGTAAGCACTTAATAAATGTCATCAATATTATGACAATAGAAGGCTCATTTGAATCTATATATGAGACATCATGTCTTTACTTTGAAACCTTAAATGTTTAAATATTGTGAGACATCCTAAGTCTTTTGAGAAGCCCCGTGGATAGACCACGGGCTTGGGAGTCAGGAGGACCCTGGTTCCAATCCCAGCTCTGCCACTTGTCTGTTGTGCAACCTTGGGCAAGACATTTCACTTCCCTGAGTGAAATAAGAATTAAGACTGTGAGCCCCATGTGTGACACTGATTGTGACCAACCTGAGTACTTTGTAACTATCCCACCCAGTGCTACCAACAGTACCTGGCACATAGTAAGTACTTAACAAATCACCATTAAAAAAATACCATTTAGCATATTCCCTATCCACTGGTTGCATGATAAATACTACTTGTGGGAACAGATTTGCAATTACTATGCCAAACTACTAAAAAGACCAATTTGGGGGTCTTTATGTGGAGGATGTTTTGTAAAAGGTATGAAGTTACACACTGGATTGCCAAGGAGAAAACATGGAGGGTTTTAGTATAAAGGTGCATGATATAATGCTTGTATTTATTTTATATAGGTCTTATATAGGCAACCATGAAGTTTATAAACAAGAGATGTGGAATTCTGTTTTTTAAATGTCTTGTGGGCCTAGTATTAAGGAGTGAAGGTAGAATTATCATGCATATAAATGGAAACCATCTAGAAGGGGTGGGGGTGGGTTGTGGTGAAATTTCTCAGTTCTTCTGGCATTGTAATTGGTTTCCCTCTTGTCTGTGAGCTCCTTGCAGGCAGGGAATCTGTCTACCAATTCTGTTATACCGTATTCCCCCAAGTGCTCGGTACAGTTCTGTACACACATTTAGTGCACAGTAATGGATTGACTGATTGATGGGGGACAATGACTGGAGGGTGGTCTTTATTCGCAAACCTGACCATCTATAGATGAGGTAGAGGCAAGCCCCTTCTTGAGGAAAAGTTCATACAGTGTTTTCAAATAATCACGACCAGTAGTAGTAGTAGTTATACTATTTACTTAGAACTGGGGTGGTGTCGGCCACTGTATACTAAGCATTTGAGAAGTGCGGAACTCATTCGATCCCATGGCTTAAACCTCCACTTCTGTGCAGATGACACCAAACCTACTTCTCCGCCCCTCATCTCTCTCCCTTACTCCACTCTCACATGTCCTCCTGCCTTCAAGACATCTCTACGTGGATGTCCTCAAATTTAACATGTCCAAAACAGAGCTTATCTTCCCACCCAAACCCTGTCTTCCCCAACTTTCCCATCGCTGTAGGCAGCACTATCATCCTTCCTGTCTCACAAGCCTGTAACTTTGGTGTGATCCTTGACTCCTCTCTGTAATTCAACCCACGCATTCATTCCGTCACCAAATCCTGTCGGTCCCACCTTCACAACTTGGCTAAAATCTGCCCTTTCCTCTCCATCCACACTGCTACCACGTTAATACAATCACTCATCCTATCCTTCCTGGATTACTGCATCAGTCTCCTTGTTGACTTTTTAAGCACTTGGATTCTCTTCTCAACCCCTGCCCTATATCAGGAAGCAATAAGAGTAATGAATAGAGCACAAGCCTCAGAGTCAGAAGGTCATGGATTCTAATCCTGGCACTACTGGCTTGTCTGCTGTGTGACCCTGGGCAAGTCAATTCACTTCTCTATGCCTCAGTTACCTCATCTGTAAAATGGGGATTGAGACTGTAAGCCCCACATGGGACAGGGATTGGGTCCAACACGATTTGCTTGTATCCTCCCCAGTGCTTAGTACAGTGCCTGGCACAGTTATGGCTTAACAAAAATACCTCAGTTATTACCAGAAAAATACCACAAAAATACCTGTGCTTAGTACAGTGCCTAGCACAAAGTAAGCGCTGAATAAGTACCATAATTACCAATGTACATATCCTTCATTTTAATACCTGTCTCCCTCAGTAGACTATAAACTCATTGACAGCAGGAATCACATCTCCCAACTCTGTTGTATGGCACTCTCCCAAGTGCTAGTACAGTGCTCTGCAGGTAGGGAACCCTTAAATATCATTGGTTGACTAAAGAGTACAAAGAACAGAACAATTCAAGAGCAAACTAAAGAAATTAAGTAACATGGCTGAAATCACTGAGGCTTATTTTTTGAGGTAGAACAAAAACCAAACACAAGAGCCAATTAAACTACAATGCTATGTGCTCTCTTCAAGATGGGTAGGAATCCAATGTGTTTTCCAAAGTGACTCTTTTATAAGGATGTGATTATTGTAAAATTAAAACTTTACTTCTTCAAAATACAAAAACTCATTATGCTGTCTTCGCCATTCTATTACAATAAGCATAAAGAAACATTGGCAGTACACCTGTAACTGGAAGTAGACAGATGAGCATTTCTTTTCCCTCACCACATAATATGACAGGAAAGAGACAGATATGTTTATTCATAATGTTTTGAGTCCTCATAGGTACAATATGCATTTGGCATTCGCTGACAAACCAATGCATGCACTGTTAATTATGTCAAGAGGGAGCAAGAGTGCTATACAAAGAGTATATGTATGTTAACTTCAAAATATAAAGAATACCACAGTTTTTCAAGATTACTTTTTTTTTCCAGAAAAAAAAATCTTTATAGTGAAATAAAGAAAGGGTTCCTGGTATACCCATAATTTTTTTGGAAAAACAAATTGCATTTTATTGTCTAGTAAGCAGTCAGGAATTCCAGACTGAATGAACAGACTTAGCCAAGACAAGCCACAGAAGAGGAGAACACAATATGTACGAGGAACAGGGTCGCCTAGTGGATAGAGCAAGAGCCTGCAAACCAGAAGGAGCTGGGTTCTAATCTTGGATTCATCACTTATCTGTTGTGTGACTTTGGGTAAGTAGCTTTGCTTCTCTGCGCATGGTTCCTCATCTGTAAAATGGAGATTAGATACCTGTTTTCCCACCCTTATACTTTGAACACCATGAGGAATGAGGGTGATGTCCAACATGATAAACTTCAATCAAACCCAGCACTCTGGACAGTGTTTGAACACTCCAGATGGTAACCACCTGTGATCAGGGACTGTGTCTTTAAACTTTGTTATACTGTACTCTCCCAAGTGCTCGGTACAGTGCTCTGCACACAGTAAGCACTCAGTGAATATGATTACTGTTATTTATAATTATAATGATAATACATCCTTGAATTTGCAGGTGAGAGTAGGAGCTCAGCATTGCCTAAGAGAAAGACCACGGGCCTGGGAGTCAGAGGACCTGGATTCTAATCCCAGCTCCACTACTTGCCCGCTGTGTGACCTTAGGCAAGTCCCGTCACTCTTCAGTGCCTCATTTTCCTCATCTGTAAGTTAGAGATTAATCTTACTCCCTCCCACTTGGACAAAGTTCCACATTCACTCCACAGTTTCAGAGACTGTGCCCAAAATAATAGCCTTATACCTACCCCAGCACTAAGAACACAGTTTGACATATAGTAAATGTTTAACAAATACCAGTTTTTAAAGGAGGATTTCTATAGAGCGATCATGAAGCTAAAACAAAAAAAACCCTTGAAAATAATTAAAATAAATTTGCCTCAAATTTAATTGCCTAGTTTCTTCCACCAGGCTTTAGACAACAGGGACACTGACATCGTCTTGTCTCAATCAATCACACAGTAGTCTCAAATTAAATTCAGATGACTGGATCAAAGCAAATCAAATTTTTTAAATAATTTTGTTTCAGCAATCTGATTATGAAGGTTTTAGTGATATTATAATTACTTTGTTTGTTTGTTGGTATTTGTTAAGCGCTTACTATGTGCAGAGCACTGTTCTAAGCGCTGGGGTAAACACAGGGGAATCAGGTTGTCCCACGTGGGGCTCACAGTCTTAATCCCCATTTTACAGATGAGGGAACTGAGGCACAGAGAAGTTATGTGACTTGCCCACAGTCACACAGCTGACAAGTGGCAGAGGTGGGATTCGAACTCATGAGCCCTGACTCCAAAGCCCGTGCTGTTTCCACTGCGCCACGCTGCTTCTCAACTTGCATGCTTTGGAACTCTGAGCATATGTTTCTACTGAAAGAACTCCATGAAGAGCCTGACTCGGTAAAGGCAGTGAACACAAACTCCAATTTATCCTAACAGTGCAAACTGAAGGTGGGAAGGAAAGTGTCGGATTAAGAAAATGATGCTATGAGCTATATCTTTTGGACACCCCAGCTTCAGCCACCTACATCTGTTTTATTCTTTGCTCACACATGAATTAAACTCATGCTACTTTTCTAAAGGCAGTAACGTACCTATAGATATTTACTAGACAAAAAATGCAAGGATGTTTCAGTAATGAAAGGCACAGACCAACTCATGCTCCTATTTTCAAACAATGATGATGATGATGATAACAATAATGATAAGTGCTCACTATGGGGCAAGCTTTATACTAATTGTTAAGGTAGAGGTAAGAGCATTAGGTCCCATGTGTGGCTCACAGTTTAAATAGGAGGTAGACCAGATATTGAATTTCTATTTTGTAGATGAGAGAACTGAGAGACAGAGAAATTGAGTGACTTGCGAAGGTCATGCTGCAGGCAAGTGGCAGATCTGGGATTAGAACCCAGGTCCTCTGACTCCCTGACTTATGTTCTTTCCCCAAGGACTCAGAGCTTCCTGTTCTGATAAGAAAACCTGATGATAATTTCTGTCAATTTGATTCTTTGGTCTGATACCTTGGTTTATAAAGTGGGCACAGATCCACCAATTGATTAACATTACTAATATCAGATAGAACACTAGCCCATTCTCCACCTTGGCTTTATCAGAAAATACTTCTCCCAAGAGCAAGTTTTAGTTGAAGTTCACTGTTTTGGGTTTTAAAATTATCTATCCATCTTTCTTTACAAAGGAAAAGCTCCACCTTTGAGCTTCTCAACTACTTGGCTTGCAAACTCCAAAACATTTTGGTGAACTGGCAATCTGTTAGCAGATGATCTTGGATGAGGTCCAGGTTCCACTTCCAGTGAACACAAAAATTTCTAAAATGCACAGGCCCAAGATGAGACATTTTGGTGTCTTGAGAAAAATAGGATAAAAGAGAAATTTGTGTTATTCATAAATCTTAAAATAGGAGTGTCGAGAACACCAGAGAAAACAGAATCGAAGACTCCAGAAACTTGACCTAGCCATACTGCTGAAAGGAAGGATTACTCTGTATGATATTTTTAGAGGGTTATCTGAAAACCTTTAAGCAAGTAAATTCAGGATTTGAAGTAGAAAAGAATGGGGAGATGGTGAAAAACAGACAACACTCTTCACTTCAGGTTTACACATAAAGTAAATAATTCAGAAAAAATTAAGGTGAACCAAGCCAAAGAAATATAAAAGGGAATAAAGGAAGGCAAAGGGGACAAGAATAGGACAGAAAGGGGGGAAAAGAGTTCTAAGACAATAAAGGTATAACTCAGTAGACTCTTCCTAAATAAACCTTCTAAAAGAAAATGAATACAAGGTATCGAATTCCTTTAAAGAAAATGGCTTGAAGAATTTAAAGAAGTAAATCAGTTGGTGTAGAATACCTACCATTCAGGCAGTAGAAAATTGCTTATCAGGAGAAGAGTCCATAAATTTCAGGAAAATTTCAGGCTGGAAAAGGGCAAATAGCATTGTTCTATTCACTCACTATGAAATTTGGTAAAAGAAAACTTCATTCAAAATGATACTTCTATTATGCATAAAGATTTATGAGGAAAGACAGAGGGGACTTGGTAAGTAGTGCTCCACCCACATCGTCAGGGGCCATAAAAGGTGCACAGTTTGATTTTCTTGGGCACAGTTATCAAAATGTGCAAGCACTGTGGCCTAGGGCAAAGAACACAGGCCTGAGAGTCAGAAGATGTGGGTTCCAATTCCAGCTCTGCCAACTGCTTGCTGTGGTACCTTGGCTAAGTCACTTAACTTCTCTGGGCCTCAGTTTCCCCAACTGTAAAGTGGAGATTCAATACCTGTCCTCACTCCTACTTAGGACTGTGAGCCCCATGCGGGTCAGGGACCCTGTCCAACCCAATTGCCCTGGCACGGGGTGGCCCAGCCCTTAGAACAGTGTTTGACATATAATAAACGCAATCAAACACTCAATAACTCAATCTCCTTGTTCATTGTTGGGCACATGATAAGGGCTCAGTAAATAACATTGACTGATAAGCAGTGCTTTTATCTTGAAACAAAAAGAGGCAGCTCTCCTCTACTCTATGAAGATGGCTACAGCCATAAAAGCTTTTGTCAATTGCATTTGGAAAAAACATTCATTTCTAGAAGATGCAGCATGGCCTAGTGGAAAGAGCATGGGACTACTGTATCTGCTTCAGAGAATCTAAGGTTCTCATCCCCGCTCTGCCACTTCTCTACTTTGTGCACTTGGGCAAGTCACTTCACTTATTCATTCATTCAATCATATTTATTGAGCACTTACTGTGTGCAGAGGACTGTACTAAGCGCTTGGAAAGTACAATTTGGCCACACACTGAGACAATCCCTACCCAACAGCGGGCTCACAGTCTAGAAGGGGGGAATTTACCTATGCTTGAGTTACCTCACCTTTATAATGGGGATTAAATCCCTCTCCTGGCTACTCTGATTGCAAGCCCCAGGTGGGAGAAGAAGCAGAATTGATAAGGAAAACAACAATTAAGTCTCCATAAAACAAGGGAAATATTTACATTTTGTAAGCTTCTTGAGGGTGGGGATTGTGTTTATCAACTCCATTGTAGATACTCTCCCAAGCACACAAATACTGTTTGCATACAGTAGGATATGTAAACAATAAACACCACTGATGGATTACAGCTGAGTGCTATCTCCTGAAAGAAATACGAGTGTCATTGTTTTTTTACAAAGGTATTTTGACAGCAATAACTTATCTTGTACTAGAGGCCTCCCTCATTACCATGTTCTTCTATTAATGCTCTTTTCTGTCCCACTGACAAATATTTCTCAAAGTAGGCTCTCATTTTGAGATTACACTGTTTTTGCAGCATGCACACTTTATCTTGACACAAACCACTCGTTTTCACACTTTCACCTTCCATCCTACCTCTGTTTCCAGTTGTTCAAGTGTTTTAACTAGTCTGAAGAACAGTTTCATGTGTTCTGGTACAGGCAGATTGACAATAGCACATCAAGTCTTTTTTGCTTACATAGGATGTGAAAGAATTTGAAAGTTAAATACATATATATGCAGTGCTCTGCACAGAGTAAGTACTCAATAAATACAGCTGAATGAATGAATTTTTTAAAAATACTAAAATGCAAGCAGCATGGCCCAGTGGAAAGACCACAACCTTTGCAGTCAGAGGAGCAGGGCTCCAATCCCAGCTCTGCCAGTCTTTTGCTATGTGACCTTAGACAAGTCACTTGACCTCTCTAGGCCTCAGTTTCCTCAGCTGTAAAATCAGAATTCAATACCTCTTCTCCCTCCTATTTAGACTGTGCACCATATGGGACAGAGACTGTATCCAACTTGATTAGCCTGTATCAATCCCAGCACTTATAACAGCGCTTGAGACAAAGGAAGCGCTTAATACAGTAAATTGAAAAAAAGTGTTGTTGGTATAGATTGATACTGCCATATGATCATGCAACGATATCAGCTAGGATTTTTACTCGCTTTTAAAATACATTTACATGGTTGTAATTCATTTTTAAATCCTGCAACACATTAATGTATTTTCCTTTTTTGCTCTGGGAAGCTCCACTTTGTTTCCTTCTTTTTTGCTTAGCCCAATTTTCAGTTCAAACTGTTAACCAGGGTAGTCTTTCCAGGGACACTCCTCCTCTCCAAATAAGAATTCCAGGGTTGCAACAAGAATGGTCAGACACCTCACCTCACACAAATGCCCAGCTGGCCCTCATGTCCGGGACCAGCACAACAACTAAATTAAACCTCCCTCAGTCTCTCCCTGCTTGGGCTGAAATTAAGTAATCACCAACCAGTGGATTTTGGAGCATGTTCTGCCAACAATTTCTGGGCCATTTTTTGAGGTGTTGAAGAGTCCTCTGAGCAAATCACCGAAGAGACTGCTGGACTGGGAATGCTATTTAACTGAGCTACATTTGGAACCAGGACTGTTATCAGATTTGATGATTTTGTATAGCCGCCGGTGCTTAGTACATATTCAACATTTATTATTCAGTCATTCAATCGTATTTATTGAGTGCTTACTGTGTGCAGAGCACTGTACTAAGCGCTTGGAACGTATAACTTGGCAACAAATAGAGACAATCCCTACCCAACAACAGGCTCACAGTCTAATAATAATGATGGTATTTGTTAAGAGCTTACTATTTGAGAAGCACTAAGCGCTCAATACATACGATTGAATGAATGAATCAAAGTGCTAGGGCTATGTGTAATCAACATAGTCCCAGTCCCAAATGGAGCTCACAGTTTTAAACCCCATTTTACAGATGAGGTAACTGAGGCCCAGAGAAGTGAAGTGTCTTGGCCAAGGTCACACAGCAGAGAAGTGGCAGAGCTGGAATTAAAACCCAGGTCCCTCTGACTCCAGGCCTCTGCTCAATCCACCAGGCCATACAGCTTCCCGGTTTAAAAACACTTAATAGACGGCATGATTTTTATTATTAGAAATGGATGACGCCAGTACCGATAATTTACCTGCATCTCACTGAACTTGGAAAATTCAGTGTATCACTGCAAAATGCCCAAACAGAGGAAGTAGCATTTATGATTTCTACAAAGTCCTCGAATGAAGAAATCTAGCGAATGCCTTCTTCGAAAGCAAATGCCACCTTCAAAAGAGCAGAGGCATTTATAAATAAGATTTAAGACAATGTTCAGAATGGAGTAAAGAGTTTAGAACTGTGCAGAGGTGTTCAGAAATAGGTTAGCCTGTAAGGTACTTGAAGAAAAATACCTGCTTTTTAACCTTTAGTGGACAAATTTTTCACTAAAAGGAAAAAAACACTAGCACAATCAGGAGCACCACAAGCTTCTACCCCTCATTCATTTAATATTATGATATTAGGGTGTGAAGTACACTCACAGAGATTTAACAACAGTTTGGTGATATTTATGAAATTATTTAGCTTGTAAAGAAAATTCATACTGCTTTTCCAGAAGTTCTGAAATGGATCCTAATTTATAACATGCAAATCTATGGGAAAATATACCCCAGGACACAACAACATTTTCAAGGTACATAATGATACATAAGATAAATACCTGATGTGCCTATATTCCTATTTTTAAAGTGAATTTTAACAAAAACACACTGAAACTGAAAAATGTATTTATTTGATTGTATATCTGCCTGATCTCACTTAAGAGGTGGAAAACTCTGAAGGAAGGGATTAAGTCCATTTGTTTATTCGAGTGCTTAGTTGAGTGCCTGGCATATAGTATTTAAATACCGTTAAAAAAAGTCTATCTGAGCCAAGCACCTAGCTCAGTGCTATGCACCCTGTGGCTTAGTGAATACTTGGCTAGGATGATATGGGAGATCTTTATTCATGTAAGGTACTCCGCATTAAATATAATCCTAGTAAAAATAAACTCCCACTTAGCTTTCCTAATACAGCAAATACTACAAAATAAGATTACAACGTGTAATCAGTCCAGATTACATGTCAGTTACTCTGTCACTCCACTGACTCAAATCACACAGTGATCTCCTTTTATGCCATAGCTGGGGGGAAGGGGAGGGAGGGAGAGCATGAACTGACCCTACCTCCTAAAGATGGTATTTGTTAAGTGCTTACTATGTGCCAGGAACTGTACTAAGCGCTGGGGTGGAAACAAGCAAATCGACTTGGACTTTGTCCCTGTCCCATGTGGGGCTCACGGTCTCAATCCCCATTTTACAGATGAGGTAACTGAGGCCCAGAGAAGTGAAGTGTCTTGGCCAAGGTCACACAGCAGATAAACGGCAGAGCTGGGACTCGAACCCATGACTTTCTGACTGCCAGGGCCATGCTTTATTCACTCTGCCATGCTGCTTCACCTACCACAGTGTTATGGATCCTAAGGCTTAATGAATACTTGATAACAATGATATGGAATTTTTTTTTAATTCATGCATAATTCACATGAAGGTACTCTGCACGGAATACAATTCCAGTTAGACTATAGACTAGACTGCTCGTTGTGGGCAGGGATTGTCACTGTTTATTGTAGTATCGTACTTTCCCCTGCGCTTAGTACAGTGCTCTGCACACAGTAAGCACTTAAGATGACTGAATGGACTCCCAATTATCTTTGCTAATACAGCAAATGTTACAAAATAAGATCAACTCCCCTCCTTCACTTAAATCACACAGTGATCTTTTACACCTGTGGGGTGTGATGAACTGATCCCAGCATCTAGCACAGTGCAATGAATCCTATGGCTTAAGTACTTGGCAACGGTGAAATGGAAGATTGTTTTTTAAATCATGTATAACTTGCATCAAGGTACTCTAATAAAAATTGGAAGAGTTTTTTTAAAATCATGCATAACTTGCATCAAGATACTCTAATAAAATTAATAATGGTACTTAAGTGCTTGTCATGTGCTAAACACTGTTCTAAGCGCTGGGGTAGACAGAAGTTAATCAGGTTGGACAAAGTCCCTGTCCTCCACGGGGCTCACACTCCCAATCCCCATTCAACGGATGAGGCAACTGAGGCACAGAAAAGCAAGACGACTTGCCCAAGTCACACGGCAGACATACGGGGGAGCCGGAATGTGAAACGGGTCCTTCTGAATCCCAGGCCCTTGCTCTATCCACAGGGTCATAAAGCTTCTACTCTGCACTGAATATAATTCCAGTTAAATTCCCCATTACCTTTACTAATACAGAAACTAACACAAAATAAGATTACCTCCCCCCATTCACTCAAATAACATAGTGATCGCCTTTTACTGCCTGGGGAGGTGAGGGTGAGGAGGGGGCATTTCAGGGACCCAGCAGTTAGAGAAAGAAAGGGGAAAGTAAGCTATTGCCAGAAAGGCATAATACACCCACTTCTCTACACAGTAGGTGTTCTGTTCACGCAAAGCCTCGCTTTAAGAAAAATGTGTGTCGGACTGAAAAGTCTCTTTCTCCAGAGATCTATTCTCCAATTAATTTCCACTGTCCCTGATAATAACAATAATGGCATTTGTTAAGTGCTTTCTATGTGTCAAGCACTGCTCCAGCCACTGGGGTAGATTGAAACTAATCAGATTCGACACAGTCCCTGCTCCACGTGGGGCTTCCAGTTTCTTCTCTTCCTCCCTTGTCAACGCCCTGACTTGCTCCTTTCATTCATCCCTCCAACCCAGACGCACAGCACTTATGTACATATCTGTAATTTATTTATCTTAATGTCTGTCTTGTGGGCAGGCAGTGTGCCTTTCATATTGTTCTACTGTACTCTCCCAAGCACTTAGTACAATGTACACACATATTCATTATTCTATTTTATTAATGATGGGTATATATCTATAATTTTATTTATTTATATTGATGCTAGTTTAACTTTAGATATCTGTCTCCCCCTTCTAAAGTATGAGACTGTTGAGAGGGCAGGGATTGTCTCTATTTGTTGCTGAATTGTACTTTCCAAGCACTTAGTACAGTGCTCTGCACACGGGAAGCACTCAATAAATATGATTGATTGAATGAATGCTCTGCACACACTAATGACTCAATATGACTGAATCAATCTCAATTCTCGGGATTTTACAGGAGATCCCTAGTTGGGCTACCCTAATAACCACCCTTAGCCCAAATGGATTTATAAGTATTTAAACTCCACTTATTTAGGGAAGTAGCGTGGCTCAGTGGAAAGAGCCCGGGCTTGGGAGCCAGAGGTCATGGGTTCGAATCCTGCCTCTGCCACTTGTCAGCTGTGTGACCGTGGGCAAGTCACTTAACTTCTCTGTGCCTCAGTTACCTCATCTGTAAAATGGGGATTAACTGTGAGCCTCAAGTGGGACAACCTGATTACCCTGTATCTCCCCCAGTGCTTAGAACAGTGCTCTGCACATAGTAAGCGCTTAACAAATACCAACATTATTATTATTATTTATTGCTTCATTTTTTATTTATTTTTCTATACCATTTCTAATATTAATGGTCTCCATTAATTGGTGTCTTCTTTCCACTGTATCTCTAAAACTTTGAGCTGCCTCACTCCTGCACATTTGATTACAATCTCTGGAAGGGTTTTGACTTATTGAACTCAATCAAGTATTTATTACAATATTTCTGCACCCAATAAGCATCCAATATTGAACGAATCAACGGGTTACAGAGAAGCAGCATGGCCTACTGGATAGAACACGGGTCTGGGAGTCGGAGGACCAGGGTTCAAATCCTGGCTCTGCCACTTGTCTGCTGTGTGACCTTGGGCAGGTCACTTCACTTCTCTGTGCCTCAGTTCCCTTATCTGTAAAACGGGGATTAAGACTGAGCCCCACGTGGGACATGGACTACGTCCAACCTGATTAGCTTCTATCCTAGCACTTGGTACAGTGCTTGACACAGAGTAAGCACCTAAATATCACAATTATTATTATTATCATTACACAGAAAGAAGTTTAGGGACCTGGTGCAGATGTGACAGGAGAGAATCTGAGATGAAAAGGGACTAGGAAAGATTAGGGTCAGACTTGCAGAGAAGCATAGACAAAAGATGGAGTGAAAAAGCTGGGCTAATGTTAGTGGCATGCAGACAGAAAGGCAACCGAGATCCTGAGGTGAACTGGGTGATAAGAAGACCACAGGATTTGAAGCAGAGGAATGAGGGGGATATAGTCATGGAGTGGAGGAAACCACAAGGAACCTAAGACTGTATGGGGGTGTGAGCTACCTTTAGTTGCATTGGATTTGGGGGGTCCATGAGGAAACCTCATCTGGGTATTCGTGGTTACCTGTTTGTCTATGGTAGAGTTTAATTGTGGGGTGACAAAATCCCCACAAAAAAGAAAATCTTGCTCTGGGGAAAAACAAAGATCACAGAAATTACTATAAATAAGCTCCAAATTGGAGGCTCACCAAAGAGCAACAGTCAGGTGCATATGGAAATCTCACCACTCATTAAGTGGCTAAGTATGAGCGGGATTAAATCATTTACTTAAGAATGAGTTTACTCTTTCAAATTATGGAAAATAAAGCTTAAATGAAATCCTAACCTCAGAGCTTAGAGGTCTTTGTTTAATATAATAATTCTTGGATTCAGGGGGAAACAGAAAGCCCCGGGGACTAGGTGGATAGCAACGTGCGACTGGCAGGGAAAACTGATAATGCCCCACGTGGATAAATCCGAGTTGGCTTCACAGTGAAACTTTACTTGACTGTTCCAGGAAAAAAAAAGAGACACTTAGTGTAGAGTCAGATAAGGGCTTCGATATAAGTCAGGGTCGGATGACCGTGGAGGCCTTAGAGACTGCTGACCTTGGGAGCTTCCATCTGTTGCCAAGATGTGCATGACTCAAGCAGCAGCCATTTCAGATGCTAACTCTTTGCCACTTGGGGCATTGGCCTTAGCTTAGCCTCCCCTAACTAAGCCCTCTTTACCTTTTCTTCAACTCCCTTCTGCGTCACCGTAACTTGCTTCCTTTATTCATGCCCCGGCCCAGTCCCACAGCTCTTAAGTGCATAACTGCAATTTATTCATTTATTTTAATACCTGTCTCCCCCTTGGGACTGTAAACTCATTGTGAGCGGGGAATGTCTATTATATTGTACTCTCCCAAGCGCTTAGTACAGTGCTCTGCACACAGTAAGTGCTCAATAAATACGATTGACTGACTGACATTGCAAAGACGGTACGCGAAATAGATTTTCCCCGAGTGGCCATCGCTTGCGAAGAGTTTTGGAGAAAGAGAGGAGTGAAAAGAGAGGGCCCTCCAGTGATGGCGACTGCACCTTTCACCCCTCCTGGCCCCGTGTGATTCTGTGCCTTTGAGACATCCATTAGCATCAACTGCCAAGTCTCCTCCACCCCAGATCAAGTTACACTATTTAAGCGCTTACTACGATCTGAGCACCGTATTAAGTGCAGGGGTAAACACCAGGTTGGACACAGTCCGTATCCCACACGGGGCTCACAGTCCCAATCCCCAGTTTACAGATAAGAGAACTGGGGTGCAGGGAAGTTAAGTGACTTGCCCACGGTCACACAGCAGACAAGGGGCAGAATCTGGATTAGAAACCAGGTCCTTCTGACTTCCACTTATTATTAGCACTCACGGCTCCTCCCTACCCCAGCTCATTTGATCAGGAATAGTGGTCTTGGCTGTATTCCGAGACCTGAGGTTTGAAATTCTGGCCAAGTTTGAAGGGAGGGAGGAAGGTGCAAGATAGTTCAGCTTCTGACCTCAAAAGGGATATATCCCTGACGTAGGGCAACTGTGTCATGTCCCACTGTACTCTGCCAAGCACTTCGTTCAATGTTTCTCACTCTGGAAGCACTCGATATATACCACTGATCAATTAATGAAAACTGATCTTATAATACTCAAGCCTTGACCAATGCTATGAATAAGTACAAAGCCATTTCTTGTCTGTTATGTGACCCTGGGCAAGTCACCACTTCTCTGTACCTGAGTCTCCTCATGTGTAGAAAATGGGGATTAAGAATGTGAGCCCCATATTGGACAGGGACTATGTCCAACCTGATTTTTCTGAGTCTTCCCAGTGCTTAATACAGTGCGTGGTACATAGTAAGAGTTTAAAAAATATCAATTAAGAAAAATCATCACTATATTCTATCCTGTCAAGCATTGCTAAAAGAACGTGCCTTAGAAAAGCAGGGTGGCCTAGTGGAAAAGTACCAGACTCAGAGGCAGAAGGACCTGGGTTCTAATTCCAGCTCCACCAATCCTCTGCCGTGCCACCTTGGGCAAACCACTTTGAGTCTCCATGCATCAGTTACCTCATCAAAAGGGAATTAACACTGTGAGCCCCATGCGGGACAGGGATTGGGTCCAACCTGAGTACCTCATATCTACCCCAGGAGTTAGTACACTGCCTGGAACAGAGTAAATGCTTAAATACCTGGTGATTTGGGGGTCTTTGCTCCCACTTCGCTCGACACCCCATTCTCTAGGAGGTAGTCTCATTTTAAACCAATCAGGTGGCACATACTAGTACAGCAGCTGATTCTGCTGCTGTCAGATTTATCGAGAGCTTACTGTGTGCATAGCACTGTACGATGCACTTGGGGGAGTGCAATACATTCCAAGTGCTTAGTACAGTGCTCTGCACATAGTAAGCGCTCAATAAATACTATTGAATGAATAACAACTGCACAGATTCCCTGTCCATAGCAAGCTGTAAGTCTGGGGGGCTATGGATGAGGTCTTTCTGCCACTGGATTTGGCCTGAACTCAGAGAAGGCCAAGTGATGCATTTACAGAAATGAATTTCAATTTTTAAGCAGAACAATTTTGGAAGTGCAATCCAAGCCAGATGCAGACCCTAACCAGTTCATTATTTGGGTTTTGTCATGCACTAGTTCTTCTCTAATCAGACCGTTGGTCACCGCCACAAGACATTTCAAAACTTATTTCCTGAGCACCCCATATTGAATTGGCATTTCCTCTGTGTGCATTTATTTGGTGTTCTTGTTCTTAATGATATGTTTCTCAACTTACCACTTTGAAAATCAAAACTCCAACAGGTTTGAGGCAACATAACACGTGCATCAACATAACCCTGTTCTACTCTAGCAACACTCCTTTTACAACACAGAGTCTAGACAAAGCAAGATGTGGTTAACAACCATTGTTAGGTTAGGTAAACAATCTGCTTATTTACAAAGGGCAAGTGCAGTGTTAAAGTATTCTCAAAGAGACAATATTTATACTCAACTCCTGGATTATTAAAACACACACACACAAAAATCATCATTTACTTGCTGCTTTGCTAGATCATATACTATCATCATTGGAAATTATTCTGTCAAAAACAAACCACCTACACTACAGGATACAAATTAGCAACCTGGCGCATCAAATTACATTCAAATTACCCAGCTGCAATTCATTTTTTAGGTCCAGAGGTGTAATCACATGTTCTCTTGCCACCTGGGAGAACTCTTCAAAATTCCGTTAGCGCCTTGGCAAGCTTGATCATCCTTTCCTACTAATTCATAAAACAATACTTGTATCACCTTCAGAGGACACATTAATGCATTATCTTGATATTAGAAAAATATTGATGTTGTCAGTACACCCTAAGCAAAACCAAAACAGGGCTGGAGAGTACCCAAATAATAATGATGATGATGATGATGATAGTAATAATAATAAGACATCCGTGTCTGGTCTATGAACTTGGGCAAGTCAATTCACTGGGCCTCAGTTAGCTCATCTGTAAAATGGGGATTAAGCAGCTTCTCTCCTTCGTACTTAGTCTGTGAGCATCATGTTGGACAGAGACTCTATATGACCTAATTAAATTGTATCCACCCCTGTACTTAGAACAGAGTTTGCCACATAATAGCAACTTTAATACCTTAAAAATATATAAACCTTCAGAACCTGGGGCATCTGAACCCTCTCTGTACTGGTGTCCAGGGAGTAGTGATAACTCCAGAAAAGTCACTCATAACCAGAATCCCCGGCTACTCCTTATGCACTTATGTGTATATCTATATATCGTATTATAGATTGATGTATACCAATGCCTGTCTCCCCCTCCAGACAGTAAGCTTGCTATGGACAGGGAACATTTGTGCTATTTCTGTTGTACTGTACTCTCTCAAGCTTTTAGTACAGTGCTCTGCCCATAGTAAGCACTCAAAAAGTACTACTGATTGAGAAGACTCACTGGAATCCCAGCTACTTCAGACTAGCTAGACTGATTGCCGCATCCCTCATGACTAGGGAATGGAGGCTTTTTTGTCATTTCTGTCACTCCCAGCACACTGCGAGTTTACAGTCAAACTCTTTTGCCTCATCTATTCCCTTAGATCTGTGACCTTTGGGCATTTGATATTTGTCCCATCCCCAGCCCCACAGCACTTAAATCAAACATTACAAATTAGAGAAGCAGCGGGGCTCAATGGAAAGAGTGCGGGTTTAGGAGTCAGAGGTCATGGGTTCTAATCCCAGCCCTGCCACCCCTCAGCCGTGTGACCTTGGGCAAGTCACTCAACTTCTCAGTGCCTCAGTCACCTCATCTGCAAAATGGGGATTAAGACTGTGAGCCTCATGTGGGACAAGCTGATTACACTGTATCCATCCCAGCGCTTAGAGCAGTGCTCGGCACATAGTAAGCACTTAACAAATACTAACATTATTATTATTACAAATGTTACATTATAAATTACTTATATTAATGCCTGTCTCCCCCTCTAAACTGTAAGCCTCTTACAGAAAGGGGATGTGCCTGCTAATTCTGCCGTATTGTACTCTCTCAAGCTCTTAGTAAGTGCTTTCAACATAGTAAGCACTCACTAAAAAGAGAAGCAGCGTGGCTTAGTGGAAAGACCACGGGCTTGGGAATCAGAGATTGTGGGTTCTAATCCCTACTCCGCCACTTGTCAGCTATATGACCCTGGGCAAGTCACCCAGTTTTACCGTGCCTCGGTTACCACACCTGCAAAATGGGGATTAAGACTTAAGTCCCACATGGGACAACCTGATAACCTTGTATGTCTCCCAGTGCTTAGAACAATGCTTGGCACATAGTAAGTGCTTAAATATCATCATCATTATTAAAAACCACTGCTTGACCATTTGATTCACGTTCTTATGTTGTGTGACACTTCAGACAGCCACTTGGGTATGCCCCTTTCAAAGAGGTTAGGTATCCGCTCACTCCAAATCCATAGTGCCTATGTGCATCTTGATTCTATTTATTGCTATTGTTCTTGTCTGTCTGTCTCCCCCGATTAGACTGTAAGCCCATCGAAGGGCAGGGACTGCCTCTATCTGTTACCTATTTGTACATTCCCAGTGCTTAGTACAGTGCTCCGCACATAGTAAGCACTCAATAAATACTATTGAATGAATGAATATCTTTAAAATTTTGCTGCTTCCTTTTATCTATAATATTAGTGTCTGTTTCCCCCAAATAGATCATATATTTCTGAGGGCAGGGACTGTGTCTACTAACTCCACTGTACTCTCTGAAGTGGTTAGCATAATGCTCTGCAGGGAGCATTAAATAAACTTCACTAAATATTTGATTGATATCATGCCTTTTTTAAAACTAAATTCTACTTATTGTAGGTATATAGTATGCCCTTGGAGAATCACTTAGATTAGCGATCATGTGCTCCTAAGAGCACACGAAGCAAAGGGATGCATATTGAATACAAAGCAATATACTTACTTTTGTTCAGAAATAGCTCTTAAGGTCTTTGATTTTTTTTTAGTGGTATTTGGTAACCACAATGTGCCAGACACTGTACTAAACAGTGGGATAAGTAAAAAGTTGAACTCAGTCAATATCCCACACAGAGCTCACAAGTCAAACCCCCATTTATATCTGAGGCAACTGAGGCACAGAGAAGTCAAGTGACTTGACCAAGGTCACACAGCAGACAGGTGGCAGAATTAGAATCCAGATCCTCTGACCCCCAGGCCCAGGTGCTTTCCACTAGGCCACTCTGCTTCTCATGGCTTCTGGTGTCTCTTTAAGCTCACTGTGGGCAGGGAATGTGTCTGTTGCATTGTTATACAGTACTCTCCCAAGTGTTTAGTACAGTGCTCTGCACACATGACGGGCTCAATAAACACAACCGACATGCTGACCGACTCCTAGCTATTCCGCCACTCTTTGGGTCGCTCTGTCCACAATGGGGCCAAAATAACGGGAGTCAAAGAGTTTGAAAAAGCAACAGGAACAATGTATAAAGCTGATCTATCTGGGTTAAAGCCTACATAATAATAATAATAATAATGTTGGTATTTGTTAAACGCTTACTATGTGCCGAGCACTGTTCTAAACATATAAGTGTCTGCTTTAAAGAACTGCTTCCCAAGTTCCTATAGAGTAAATAGTGTGATTTTTTTCCCCTTTCTACACTCCCACCCAGAGCAATTAACCATGTACCCTGAAGACTTAATAGCTATGGACTGAATGGAACGACGCATATTACCCAAATCAAATCTTCATGACAATCTTCCCTAGAGTTTCTGAGTCAGACCTAACCAAGAATCTTTTTTCCTACAAGTTTCCCCAGTAAAATATGCATATTTAAGAAATAAAAATTATATTAATCAAATTAATCAAGTCATAATGTGCACCCTAAAACAGAATGCTATACTAGTCCTAGTTTCATCTAAGTGAATGGGTTCATCCACACATCGATAAATGGTACTTACTGAGCGCTTACTGTGCAGAACACCGTACTGGGCATTAGGCAGATTTACAAGAGATAATATTCGATAGTATAACACACACACACATGCATTCAAGAAGCAGTTGATACTGTCACATTTCTCTTTAGCTTTAAAAAAAAAAAAAACAACAAAAAACACTTCAAGAAGTAAGTGAGTCACCAAAGCCACCCAATTTGTGATACGGCTAATGTTTACAATAAGCAAGTCTTTATATATTTAATATTACAAAACAGATAAGCAATTTAGATCTCAAAAATAAATTTTTTCCTTCTAAAAAGCAAATTTAAGCAGTATCACTGAATAAGCAATGCACCACAATTACAGGCTGAAGAAACAGCAGGTAAGAAAACTGTCATTGATCAAAGCACTACAAAGTACTAAAAAAGCCAACATAATGAAGTAATGTTTTTGCACAGGATCTGCTTTCATGAATATAAAGAACACTTCCAAGGGAGAATTTTTCTTCTGAATTTTTGAAATAAGCTTGGGAAGTAGACAAGAATTAGCATATCATGATATCCAATACATTCAACACAAGACTGATACTGTAATATTCCAAGTAGACCCACTACAAAGTTTGAACCAAAAAAAATGGAGCTATTTTGGCTACTGAGGACTTCAAACCATCTAAAAATATGCCTGAAATTAGAAAGTGTCCCACTTCACCATTTTAATTATCCGACCATTCATTCATTCATTCAATAGTATTTATTGAACACTTCCTATGTGCAGAGAACTGTACTAAGCACGTGGAATGTACAATTCAGCAACAGATAGAGACAATCCCTGCCCAATAATGGGCTCACAGTCTAATCCGGGGAGACAGCAAAACAAAACAGAACAAAACAAAAACAACATCAACAAGATAAATAGAATCAGGGAGATATACACCATATTAACAAAATAAATAGGATAATAAATAATATATACAAATGAGCACAGTGCTGAGGGAAGGGGAAGGGGGAAGAGCAGAGGGCGGGGGTGCATGTGGCAGGGTTCTAACTAGCAACTTGTAGACAGAGGGGAGTGACACCACAGTGCTCTGCATTTATTACTAGCTATGGAATTAGTCTTGAAGACACAACTACAGTGTAATTAGATTAGACTTTTTATGCAGTAAGGTTAGTAGGATGTATCTTGTGGCCCAATTGCCCACCATATTCAAAACAATTTTGCAAAGCTGGAACTCTATATAATAACATATATGGTGGTCTTTCCTATGAATTATGCATTCAGTCATGCAAGCAGGTGACTATTTTATTCAACTACACCATCCACCTTTTCAAGAATTCATATTAGAGCCATTAATTGAACAGTGTAAGGGGGAGAAACTATAAAAACTATAAATTTTTTCATCTTTAAAATCAATTACAGAGCCTGCTGGATTCAGGCTAAACTAATGACTCTTGAGTGAATGATTTATCGTCTGCTCCTCAGCTAAGGGAGGAAGCCATTTACCAGACTGAGACCTCTCCTCAGAGCTGTGTGGTTGGTTGCCAAGTGGCTTTCAAGTGGTATGAATTGTTCGGATGTTGAAGATGGACATAATGAATTGTACTTTCCAAGCACATAGCATAGTGCTCTTCATATAGTAAGCGCTCAATACATACGATTGAATGAATGATGTCACTCTCTTACACCTCAAGCAGAAAGACTTGGCCTATCTCCCAGACTGCTGGCCACATCCTTTTTTTTTTTTTAAAGATGCAGGATAGGGTCAAATGTCAACATGAATTATAATAATGATCCCTTCTGTGTCACCCTTGCAATTGATTTTTTGCCCTTTACCCTACAGCACTTATGTACACAGCCAGAATTACCACCATGACTCCCTCCCTAGACAGCAAGCTCCTTGTGGCCAAGGACTGCATCTGTCAATTCTGTTGTATTGTACTCTCTTAAGTCATGCCTGCATGTCACCCTGCACTCTCCCAAATGCTTCGTGTAGTGTTTTGCACAGAGGAAACACTCAATAAATATCACTGACTGATTCCAGTGCTTCTGCACCCAGTAAGCGCTCAATAAATGCTACTGATAGATTGATAGCTTGCCTCTCAGTGGCCCCCAAATGGGTTTCTGGGATGTGGCTGGGGTCTGCAGTGAAGTGGCAGGGTAGTGGCCATTTGAGGAAGATACAGTGCCCCAACGCTCAGGCAGTTGGGCCCCACAGAGCCCAAGGAGGCAGTGGAGGTCCGAGTTGCTGCTGTTAAGGGCCACTTCCCTGGGGTGAACAATCTGTACAACTGTTGCTCTGACAGCCCCTTCTGGCACAAAAGTGTGCCCAAGAACAATTCTCACACAACATTTCCACACGACACACAAAAGCTCCCCCAATCCTTCTTTCTCCTCCAAATACAGAATTGTGATTCCAGACCTTCTTCGGAAAAATCCATACATGCTCACGCATACACACACAACCCTTCCCGCCCAAACCCATGAGATTCACACATGTTCCATGAGATCCTTGAAGAAGGCTGCTAATAAGCAAAGCCCTCCCGAGGGTATGCCAAATTGAGACAATACCCTAGAAGGCACCGAAGAAGCCCAGAAGCCTTGAATACCCTTCAGGCTGGCAGCAGAGCTGGGCAAGGGAACAAATGGGGCCCAAAACCTATCACCCACAGGAACCAGATGCGAGGGAGGAGGGATTTCCAAGCTGAACTTAATAATAATAATAATAATGTTGGTATTTGTTAAGCGCTTACTACGTGCCGAGCACTGTTCTAAGCGCTGGGGTAGACATAGGGGAATCAGGTTGTCCCACGTGGACAACCCAGTCTTAATCCCCATTTTACAGATGAGGGAACTGAGGCACAGAGAAGTTAAGTGACTTGCCCACAGTCACACAGCCGACAAGTGGCAGAGCTGGGATTCGAACTCATGAGCCCTGACTCCAAAGCCCGTGTTCTTTCCACTGAGCCACACTGCTTCTCTGTCCTGGCAAATCATTCCCCTCTTCAACCACCCTTCCTGCTCCCCTGAAGCTCAGTGGCCACCCTCCACTGGGGCCTTTTACCCACTGGGCAACCATTCTGTTAATAATAGTCATCAAGATATCAATTATCAGGAAAATGATTATAACCAGCTGTTCCTCCACTCAGGACCAAGAGAGAGAAAATAAGCTTAGGCTGCTGAGTCAGAGATTTAGATTGGCTAGGACAATTTTCCAACAAAGGATTATTCAACACTGAAATGATTCAATGAGACATTAGGCAACTACATTTTTGTAAAATCTCCCAAAACAGGATCCTTAACCCTCTGGTTGACTCCTGCCCACAGACTGGAGAGGTTAAAAGGTCTTAAAATCCTTTCATACTACAATTTTGTTATTCTTAATTTTTACGAAAAGAACCAATAGACACCCTTTTTTTCCCCCATAGTATCTGTTAAGCACTTTATGCCAAGTACTGCACTAAGCACTGGGGTAGACACAAGCCAATCAGGTTGGACACAGTCCAAGTCTCACATGGGGTTCATTCTTAATCCTTCTTTAACAGATGAGGTAATTGAGGCACAGAGAAGTGAAGTGACCTGCTCAAGGTGACAAAGCAGGCAAGTGGCAGGACTGGAATTAAAACCCAGATCCTTCTGATTCCCAGGACCGTGGTCTATTTACTAGGCTATGCTGCTTTGCCATAAGTATGACACAAGATTTACATCATTTTGTTGATTTCCTTCATGATGTTCTACCTCCTCCAGGAAGCACTCCCCACTTAAGTGCCATCTTCTCTGGTCACACTGACCCTCAGGGTAGGGTTAAAACCAGTTTTCTTGTCTGCACACCCTATCTGTCACAAGTTGTACTGGACACTTGCCCTAACACAATGACACTGGGCTGGGCCAGAGGCCAGTCTTTGAGCCCCCTCCCTCATCTTCCACCTATAGGGCAGGGGACCGAAACATCCAAGAAGGGAAGCAGGGTGGCCTGTGAGCCTGGCAAGTCAGAGGACCTGGATTCTAATCCCAACTCTGTCCTTTACCTACTAAATGACCTTGGGTAGGTCACTTCACTACTCTGGGCCTCAGTTTCCTCATTCTCCCACAAACCCAGACTGTGAACCCCACGTAGGATAAATGTTGCATCCGACCTGATTAACTTCTATCTGCCCCAGCGCTTAGTACAGTTTGAGGCACAGAGTAAGCACTTAATAAATACCACAGTTACCATTACTGACGACTCTCTCTCCTCACCAATGGTATTTAATGAGCACTTACTGGATGCAGAGCACTGTACTAAGTCCTTACGGAGCACAATAAAACAGAGTCGGTAGACAGGTTCCCTGCCCACAAAGGCTTGACATAGGGCTCTGCACGCAGTAAGCACTCAGAAAATACTGGTTGATGTGTATTCATATGATCACATATTAACTTTTACAAAAGTATTGACACAGATAAATTAAAATTCAGTTCCTAGTCATACTTCAGGGGAAAGATTGAAAGGCTGACAGTGTCTTTGACTTCCAATTTAAAGGTTAATTAGGTCCCAACTACAACAGTTCTTTGGCTCAACTTTTTACTTCCACAACACAAAGCCAACTCCATTCAATTTTATTTGTTGAGCGCTTATGGTTTGCACAGCACTGTCGCAAGCGCTTGGGAGAGCACAATATAACAACAAGCAGACATATACCTTGCCCAAAATTCCTCTGCCCACTTTCTTCCATCCTTGGATCTGTGACCTCTGGACATGTGGGGAGGGAATGTGTTTGTTTATGGCTGTATTGCACTCTGCCAAGAGGCTACTGCAGTACTCTGCAGATGGTAAGAGCTCAATGAATAAGTTTGAATGAATCAATTTGCCCCAGTCCCAAGATACTGTACGTATCTTGAAAGTAAATATTATAAATTATTAATTTATAGTAATATCTTTCTTCCCCTCTAGGCTGTATACGTGTTATGGGCAGGGAACGTGCCTCCTAATTCAGTTGTATTCTACTCTCCCAAGCCCTTAGTACAGCGCTCTAGGCATAGCAAGCGTTGAAAAAATACCATGCATAATCTCCACCCCAATTAAAACAAATCCCGGGTCTTCTATTACTTTTTTAAAAGCACAAGACAGTCAGTACACTTCACCGATAACTCAGGCACCATGGGAAAGGAGGAAAAATACCTGATTGACTGAAGGAGGGGAAACGTGGTGTTAAGATCTTTACAACTAATGTCATGTTGTGCAATTTCTTTACAAGTACCTATATGAAATAGAAGCTTATGTTCAGCATAACTGATGACCAGGGTCTGCACATTTCTGGGAGAGGGGGGCCCTATTCTGAATTCCTCTGAGAAAACAAAAACTGTCCCTACAAATTGAAGCAGCATGACCTGGTGGAAAGCAAAGGACCTGGGTTCTCATCTCAGCTCTGTCAAAAGCCTGTCATGTGACCCTGCCCAAGTCACAACTTCTCTATGCCTCAGTTCTCATCTGCCCTCTACTTAGGCTGAGAGTGTCCAATTTTATATGTGTGACAGGGATTGGACATATATCTTCTATCTTCTTCTACTATCTTCTATCTACCCCAGTGCTTAGAACAGCATTTGACACATAGTAACCGCTTAACCAGTAACATAAAAAGTTGATATTTTGTCAGTGACAGATTTATCTACCAAATTCACCGTGACTAATATGGTAATAATACAGCTTTCGCTTAGTTAAAACCACATGCATGCAGCCCCCTTTAATAAAGAGGTGGTTGAGAACCAGCTTACAAAAACAACAATCTACTGGCAGATTTAGGATTAAGCTGCTGCTTTTACATTTGGACTTTCAATAATTGTTCTTATTAAAAAGGTTATCAAAAACACCCTTTGCATTAGTAACAAGTCAAAAGAATGAGCCTGAAGGAAATGAGCCACCAAACTCACTCTCACTTATACGAAACATTATTATAGATGCTGAGTTCTGGATTGTGCTAGGATGTTGAATTTATGGCCCTTGGAAAGCTCCCCATCTTTTCTTCTTGTTTTTTTTTTTTGCGGGGCAGGAAACCTGGCCCTTTTGGGGGCATTTCACATTCACTACAAGGCCGCCAAATAAAGTGACTTTCCCTTAAACCTCAACTGCCCTTTCCGCCCCTCAAATTTCAGGGCTCTCCAGGGATTCCTTTCTAGGTCAGAGAACTATCATGGGAAACCCCTTAGGCTTTGGGTCACCTTGGAAAGCTAACCAACTCCCCACAGTTCTTTCAGTTCACTTCATTCATTCATTCAATAGTATTTATTGAGCACTTACTATGTGCAGAGCACTGTACTAAGCGCTTGGAATGTACAATTCAGCAACAGATAGAGACAGTCCCTGCCCATTGACGGGCTTACAGTCTAATCGGGGGAGATAGACGGACAAAAACAATAGCAATAAACAGAATCAAGGGGATGTACATCTCATTAACAAAATAAATAGGGTAATAAAAATATATACAAATGAGCAGACGAGCACAGTGCGGAGGGGAGGGGAAGAGAGAGGGGGAGGAGCAGAGGGAAAGGGGGGAAAGGGGGCTCAGCTGAGGGGAGGTGAAGGGGGGCAGAGAGGGAGCAGAGGAAGCAGAGGGAAAAGGGGAAGCTCAGTCTAGGAAGGCCTCTTGGAGGAGGTGAGCTCTCAGTAGGGCTTTGAAGAGGGGAAGAGAGTTAGTTTGGCGGAGGTGAGGAGGGAGGGCATTCCAGGACAGCGGGAGGACGTGGGCCAGGGGTCGACGGCAGGTTAGGTGAGAACGGGGGACGGGGAGGAGGTGCGCGGCAGAGGAGCGGAGTGTGAGGGGAGGGCAGCAGAGTCCCAGGAAAGAATGAGAGGGCAAGAATTCAGAACTTCCCAGAGCTTTCTGGGATGGGAAGGGACAACCAGAAAGAATCCACTAGTCTGGGGCTTTCCCTGGGCCTGCTCTGGCCTGACCCAAGATTCATTCAATCATATTTATTGAACTCTTACTGTGTGCACAGCACTGTGCTAGGCACTTAGGAGAGTACAATATAACAACAAAGACACTTGCTGACTACAATGAGCCTACAGCCTAGAGGGCCCAAGATCCCAAGAAGCAGGGAGGCACAGTGGAAAGAGCACACGCTTGGGAGTTAGAGGTCATGGGTTCTAATCCCAGCTCCGTCACTTATCAGCTGTGTGACTTTGGGCAAGTCACTTAACTCCTCTGTGCCTCAGTTACCTCATCTGTGAAATGGGGATTAAGACTGTAAGCCCCACGTGGGACAACCTGATTACCTTCTATTTTCTGCAGTGCTTAGTACACTGCTTGGCACATAGTAAGCACTTAACAAATACTATCATTATCATTGTTATTATTATCCAACCAAAATTTACGTATACCTAGTCAAAAATCCCAATGGGTCTGACTTGACTCCTACATGGCAGCTTTCCAGCACTTTCCATGTACCGCATAAACCACTCATCTCCGTGGGCTGCTGGAACATATAGCCACAGTGAGACGATAGGGAATTCTGCTGTGCATATTGTGGAAATACATAACCGTATGTTAAGGTCGACACTGTGATTCTGGGGAACTTTCTCTGCTCTACCTAAGGCCCAGGATCCATAGGTCCTAGAGCACCTGAAGATTGAAATGGGAAGAGTCCATCTGATCCGAAACAATCCCAGAGAAGTTGGAAAGGCAGGGCAGGGTTAGAAGCTTCTGGGGCACAGCACTGTTCTTTCCTGTACCAGGGAAAACACCCTATGGGTTAAGGGATTTAATGATCCTCCAGGTTTCGCTGGTCACACCATGAAATGATGAACTTCCCTGCAATCATCTAAAATCAACAATACTACTACTATGGCATTTGCTAAGGGCCTACTATGTGCCAGGCACTATACTAAGCGCTGGAGGACTCCACTAACAATAAATCCCTCAACACAGTTACCGGGGGGTGGTTTATATGTTGCTGTGGATTATCTCTGTCATTTTTTTTCCCAGAAACTGTGACATTTTTATTATCCTGTGGATTAAGTAAACTAATGCCAGAAAGTGATACATCATTTTGGTGACCTCACAAGCTGCCTTTTTAGTGACTGTGGTCCTGCAAACAATAACAAGAATCCTGAAAGGCACTGATGGCTCTACCTGAGACAGGTGATTGCAGGCCTCTGGGGGCAGAGCATGGAGGGAGGTGGGGCACTCTCTCTTTTTTCTACCCCGTAATGGGCCTGGACCAATTAATGACCGCCACATAGAGACATAGCTGCGATGCCTAAGGCAGATAAAAGGCGCTCATTTTGAATAGTGAGGGGACATACAGAAAGCATGTACCCAAGCAACACAAAGGCACATGGCAGAGAGTAGCACTTGGAAGCAGCAGAACTTGGAAACAGAAAGAAGCAGCATTGGCAGAATGAGCTCCTTTGGCCACAGACGTGTATTGGACCCCTTGGTGGAGTGAGGGAATGTGTTTGTGGGTGTCACTCCATTGCACATTGGTCAAAATAAGGATAAAACTTTCCTCAGTTACCTTGATGATCAGAGGTGTGGTTTGACTTGACTATGTGTCACTGAGGCTTCCCTGGTCCAGGAAGGTCCTGATTGGTATAAACCAAGGGGGCTCATGATAACCACCAATGTTTAAAATTTCATTCAGTTACTGACTATCCCTTTCAGAGTGTTAGCTCATTGTGGACAAGGAATGTGTCAGATAGTTATATTGTACTCAACCCAAATGCTTTGTGTAGTGGTCTGCACACAGTAAGCACTTAATGATTGACTCATATCTGGGTAGGTTGATCCAAATAACCACAAACTATAATATACTTATTCACTATTTGGTGTTTTTTTCATGTCCTTACCTCCATTACAAACTATCACCCCAAATTATTGATAGAATCCAGCAAGTTTAAATATTTATGCAACAGTGAATGGCTTTTGTTCCCTTAGAGGGGGAAAAAAGCTGGCAACTATGTAAAGAACTAAAAAAAAAATAGAGAGCAACAATAAAATACCTCATGCCTTGGGTGGCTGAATGCATGAAGCCAGACTGGAGCCTCACACTGCATGGCCTTGATGCCGTTTAATCATTCCAATCTCGGATCCCACTCTAGGCTATACAACATGGTGTTAATACCATTATTAATAATAATTTCTGATGCTTGTTAAACACTTCCTATGTGCCAGGTACTCTACAGAACACTGGGGCAGATTCAAGATAATCAGATTGGACACAGTCCCTTTCCCAAATACCTAAATCCCCATTTTACAGTGAGAAAATGGAGGCATGGAGAAATCAAGTGATTTGATCAAGGTCACACAATAGGCAAGCAAGGGAGGTGAAATCAGTACCCAAGTCCTCTGACTCCCAAGCCCATGCTCTTTCCACTAAGCCATGCTGCTTCCCAGTGAGATTCCAGCAAAGGATGCGGCCCTGATAGGCGGCAGAAGCCTCTGCCAGTCCAAGCTTCCTGAGAGCCAATCTCACCTGGAGTGAATGCACCTCCATCACGCTTCCCCACACTTTACTAAACCTTGTACTAGGTAAAGTTTCAAGGATAACTTTTAAGAAAACACTCAATATTTGGTAAGCAACACCTCCGTGTATTTAAACTGATCACTTAAAGTGTCAAACACAGGCTTATGCTGTGGTCATTCAGCCCAGATTGCAAGGACCATATTCCACATGCAGAGCTGACAAAAAACAAGAAGTTGGGGGATGTGTGTGTTTTCTGCTTTGTACTGTCATTGTCACTGACATTTCATGCTTCGCCTTCTTTGGACCTTTGTGGGAAGAGAGAGGTTAGTAGAAAAAGAACAGGGGTGAGAAGGGAGAGCATGCTAGGGAATGAAATCTGGGTGAAAAGTGAGGATTGGTTAAGAGCTTTACAAAATGAATCGGCCTTTGCTAATGTGTAACACACACCACTAATCTCACAAGGATCTTATTTTAAGTAAGCTCAGCCACAATCCTGCTTCCTGAGAAGCTGGTAGGACCTTTTGTGGGATGGTCAGTCAATCCCAGATCCCATGACCCTGTTGGCAAGGGAGCTAGGAACACAGGTGGAAACTCTTAAATTGGAGTGTGTGTGTGGGAGTGTGGGGGGCGTGGGGGAAATGTTAATCTGAGTTTTGTAGGTGGGAGCTGGAGTTTACCAGTTTCCATCATCCTTCTTGCGCAGCAACTAAAATCCTAAGTGCAAAATCTAAAATCAGGTTGTCCACGTGAGGCTCACAGTTAATCCCCATTTTACAGATGAGGGAACTGAGGCACAGAGAAGTTAAGTGACTTGCCCACAGTCACACAGCTGACAAGTGGCAGTCAGTTTGGACGCAGTCCACATCCCTAATGGGCCTCACAAGTCTTAATCCCCATTTGAGAGATGATATAACTGAGGCTCGGAGAAGGGAAGTGACTTGCCCAAGGTCACCCCGCAGACAAGCGGCCGAATCTGGGTTTGGAGCCAGGTCTTTCCGGGCTCTAGCCACCAGGCGGCGCTGCTTCTCTCCCAGACGGTGATTCTGGGCAGCCGCGCCTCTCTATCGCCATCTGGTGGCCCTTTGCTCCTACTGCGCCGGCTTCCTCCCTGGACCTCCAGCTCCTCTAGGTCGCCTCTGACTCCTTTCCCACAGCCTCCCGCTAGCCTGTTACTCCCTCCCTCTCCACATAGGCCAGACCACCACTCGCCATCTCTTCAAAGCGTTATTAAGATGGCACCTTCGCCAAGACGGATTCTCTGAGGAAGCCCTCTTTTCCCCCAAGCTTCTTTGCCCTTCTGCATCCTCTACAGCCTTGGATCCATGACCTGTGGACATTCTCTATTTTCCCTACAGCATTTATGTGCATATCTGCTCCCCTTGGTCATCCGGTCCCTACCTGCAGAGTTCTGAAGGACAAGACCTGTGGGGCTTTCCTCCTCCACAGCTGAGAGCCAGTGGATCCAGAATTAGGGGTCTTGGATCGCAACCATAAATGCCTCCTCGGGAGGTGGGGAAGAGGATCTTTGGTCTCATGGAAGAGAGGCGACACTGGAGCCATCCTCCCAGCTCATGTATTATATCTCTTTACCCCTGCACTGCACTTAGCAGGTCACTGGGTAATTCGATTCTGCTGCTTTGGACCCTCCTGCTGACCGCTGGGGTTGGGAAACGTCGGTTTTCTAAAGTCAAACAGGTCCTGACTCTGCAGAGAAATAACTGTGACCATCCAGAAAAGCCCTTTCGCATAGGGATGGTGGAGCAGATGACCAGGTGATGATGCAAAGACTCTTTCCATGAATTAATCAGGGATGAACTCCACTAGGGGAGACCAACAGACTCATGGTTTCCCCAGGCTTTAACCACTGGATAAACTAATCGATGCCATTTACTGAGCTCTTAGAGTGTGCAGAGCAGTGGGCTGCGCTTGGGAGAGGCCAAGAGAACCCAGTTGGTAGGCATGCAGACATACATGGTAGAGAATCACACCTCCCCCCTTCAAAGCCCTCCTGAAGGCTCACCTCTTCCAAGCGGTCTTCCCGGACTAAGCCCCCTCTTTCCTCAGCTCTCCCTCCATTCCACGTGACCCCGACTCACTCCCTTTGCTCCACCCCTCTCCCTGCCCCAAAGCACTTCTTTGTATATGCACATATCTATAATTCTATTTATTTACACTGATGCCTGTTGACTTGTTTTGATGTCTCTCTCCCCCCTTCTAAACTGTAAGCCCAGTGTAGGCAGGGATGGTCTCTATCACTCAATCGTACTTTCCATGCGCTTAGTACAGTGCTCTGCACACAGTAAGCACTCAATAAATGTGATGGAATGAATGAATGAACGAACGAACATGTTCTCTGCCCAGAACCAGCTTACAGAATTGAAGGACTGTCTAAACTGAGTCACAACCGTTTGGTGGAAACAAAGCCTTAGCCCAAGTGACACCATTTTGAGCAACAGGGAAGAGAACTTTTAAAATGCCAGTGAGAAAAGTATCTTCTGGTTTAGAAAATCCTTTGTAACTTGCTGAATTTTACTACCATTTGAGAATGTGTCAACAATCTCTGGCGCCTTAGATGATCTTATCTGGGAATCAAGATGTCTATGGGAGTGATTGAAATATGCACGTAAGGGAGAGGGGGGCTATTGTGGGGGTATAAATGTAACCCCAAAAGTGTTACTCCCGAGATGTGGTGTTTGATCATTCTGCAGAATAAAATGTGGAGATCCTAAGATCTGTGAACAGTCTCATCGACCATGCAGAACAACGAAAAGGCATAATTTTATAGGCAACATTACTGGGTGCTGAGCACTGTACTGAGTACTTGGGGAAGGACTATACAAAAGAATTGTTAAACACGTTCCCCGGCCATAACGCGCTTACCCAGACGTTTGTAGCGGAGAAGAGGGTGAGACATTACTTGGAAGTTTTCTTCAGTGAGGAGTGAGACTCATTCCACCTTTCTGAATGCTCCTGTTTTTACACAGTATTTGTTAAGCCCTTTACTATGTGCCAGGCACTATTCTAAGTGCTGGGGCAGATAACGAGCTGTTCAGGTTGGTACAGTCCATGTCCCATGTCCCAGTCTTCATCCCCATTTTACAGACGAGGTAACTGAGGTAGAGGGAAATGAAGTGACTTGTCCAAGCTCACATAGCAGACCAGCAACAGAGCAGGGATTAGAACTCAGGTCTTTCCGACTTCCAGGCCCAGGCCCTCTCCACTAGGCCACAGTGCTTAGCGCTTAAATGCCATAGTGATAATAATGACACGGCTTCAGCTATCACATCAATATGAATGACTCCCAAATCCATCTCTCCAACCATCTGCCGTGTGAGAGTGGGAAAAGCTTTTTCTTTCAGGACAGTGCATCGAGTCATCAATTCTGCTTCCACTGAACTAAGCTCGCTGCAGGCAGGGAACGTGTCTTCCAACAAAGATGTACTGGACTTCTCCAAGCGCTCTGTATAATGCTCTGCACACAGTAAGCGCTTGATGCCATTAAGTAGCTCATCAAGATTATATAACAAATTTACCATTTCCACAAATACTTAGATAGACTCTGCAGCATCCAGAAATACCAGCAACCAAAAAAGTGATCATAAGAGAGAGAGTTTGCCATTCAGAGCTGGAAACAGAAGTAATTGGAAATCAGGGTATTAGCTCCAGGAGAGATAGGGACTGTGTCCAACTTGATTTGCTTGTGTCCACCCCAGCTACCGGTACAGGGCCTGGCACTTAGTAAGTGCTTAACAAATACCCTTATTAATCATAAGAATAATAATAAAATGGGGATTCAATTCCTCTTCCCCCTCCCTCTTATACTGTGAGTTCCCTGTTGGACGGGGGCAGAGTCTGACTTGATAATCTTGAATCTCCCCAGTGCTTGGTACAGTGTTTGGCACACAGTGAACACTTAAATGCCACTACACTTATTATTTTGCAGGAAGAAGTGGAGGCCAAGTGGCTTCTTAGCAGATTTCTGGCCTCTCTCTCTTCTTCCCCTGACTTAACTAGAGGAGCATGGTTTGGCTTGGCAGACAGGACACTGTTGAGGAGGGCACATGGGAGATTAATCAATAGAGTTTATTTTATGCAGATCACTTTATTAAGTGCTTGGGACTCTTCAACGGAGGTGGTAGACACACTCCCTACTTTCAAGCATCTTACATTCTACCTGGGGAGGTGGACAATAAAATAAAATTACAGGTAGTTGGGAGACCTGGGGCACAAATTCATGTATTGGGGGGGGGGGGGGGGAGGGGGATTGCACTTGTGTGCACCGGGCAGGTGGGATAACTATACATGGGTGTGAATGCATTCAAATTGTTTGCTTGGGGGTTCTTGCATGATGTCTTCATTCTGTGTGTGTTTATTTACAATCCCTTGTCATGGGTTTCAGAATCAGTCATGGTTTCTAATCCCAGCTCCACCCTTAGCTGCTGTGGGACCTTGGTCAAATCACTTACCTTCTCTGTCCCTTACTTACCTCATCTGTAACAGAGACTACGACAGTCATCCCACTGTGGGAGAAGGAGGGTGTCCAACCTGATTGGCTTGTGTTCCACCCCAGCTCTTGATACAGTACCTGGTACATTTGGGGTGCTTAAATACCACAGTTGATTACCTCCAGCTCTGCCCCTTGTCTGCTGAGTGACCTTGGGCAGGTCTCTTGACTTCTTTGGGCCTCACTTGCCTCCTGTGTAAAATGGGAATGGAGACTGTGTCCCTGTTGAGGACAGGGACTGTGTCCAATCCAACTGCCTTGTGTCTTCCCGTGCTCTTGCTGAGGTACCTGACACAGGTTAAGTACTTAAATACTGCAGTTATCATTATTATTACTACTATTACAGCAGAGTTAGTAAACACATCCCCTGCCCACAAGGAGTTCACAGACTAGATGGAGAGGCATACATGCATATAAATAATGTATATTCTGGCATTTAAGCACTTAATACCACAAGTATTGTGTTTATTATTAGAAAAGGGGGAGGGGAAAGCAAAGACCCAGAGAGATCGAGTGACACCACTTGAGTCACACTGCAAGTCACTTAAATCTCTTCAATACCACTGATTGATTCCCTGACTGACCCGTTAGTGGAACCTGGCACAACCTCCAGGCTGAGCCACTGCCCACCTCTAACCCATGGTGCCCACTCTCTGTCTCTTGCGCTTAAGAGGGTCATGCCTTCTGGCCTAGCCCAGCCTGCTAAAGCTGATAGGGGCAAGAAGAAATCTGAGATTCTCCCGCCCACGGGAGCTCCATTCTTCTGAAGACTGTCAGGCTGGGGCCGGGGAAAAGGAAAGGAGAAAAAGAGGGTGACATCACCCCCTCTTTTTGCACTCCCAAGTCTCCAGACCCCTTACCCTGACTGGGTGAGACAAAGAATGAAATGTGGAGGGAGGGAGAGAGGGAGGGAGGGTGCTAGGTTATCAATCTACAAATTAGAAGCTGGTGACATCCTCCTGCTTTGAGTAACAGCAGATACCCCCCAGTTATAACCCGTCACTTAACTTCTCTGGGCCTCAGTTACCTCATCTGTAAAATGGGGGTGAAGACTGGGAGCCCCAGGAGGGACAACGTGATCACCTTGTATCCCCCCACCTCTTAGAACAGTGCTCTGCACAGAGTAAGTGCTTAACAAATACCAACATTATTATTACCACTGGATCAAGGGACTCAGGAAAGAGGAAAAAGTATCCATTTTAATTTCATCCAGATGCATTTGGGCTTACAGAGCCCAGGCCACCAAGGGGACAGAGAGGGGAGGAGGAGAGGAGGGGGCCAGACCGTGCCATTTCTGTTGGTAGGATGGGGGGGAAACTACTTTGCATTTTCCCACTCTAGCATGTGATGCTAGTCCTCTGCCCTTCTCATTCTGCTCGTCCAGGAGAGATGGAGGACATAGGGTAATCACACACACATACACATAGACAGGCACACCCCTGATTATTCCTGTCCCTGTATCCCCCTCCCCCAGGGGCACCCCCCAAGCAGACAGGTGGGCAGGCACCATCTGTGTCAATAGCATCTGGTGGGTAGCTGGTCAGTCCTCTGCTGTCCACGGGGGTGGTTGGTCTGGTTTGGGGCTGCACTATGGCTTCCTGGGGAGGGAGGCGACTGTTGGTTGACAGATGAGAGATGCCCCAGGCCACTCATGGGGAGACTGACAGCCTATCACAGTTGGGGGTGGGGAATACTTGGATGGGTCTGCAATGGGGACCAATTCCTCCAGGCAGGGAGCAGGAAGTTGGATGTTGGGTGGGAGCCTCGGCAGGGATCACTAATGAGCCTGGGAGGGCAGGGGGGAGACTCAGTCACTGCTCTGGTTTGTGAACTATAAGGATTGCAGTGGACTGTGGGTGTATATGTGTAGCGGGGGATAAGCTTCCCTTCACTCTACTCTTGCAAGCGCTTCACCTAGTGCTCAATAAAGACCATCGATTCCTTCCACTTGCCTGAAAGAGAACCCAGACAGTCCCAAGCTTAAAGCAGAAAAACTCACCATCCTGTCCAGTCTTGTCTGCACCAACGTGTCCTTGGGGAAGCTGGGTTGGATCAGGGGGCCAGGCCTCCCATGATACACCTGGGGCTCAGGCTCCTTCCTTGGCCCTGTGGATAAACCTGGTCAGATCTCAGGGTAATCTAGCTCTGTGCTCCTGCTCTGGTCAGGGAGGGCTACAGCCAGGGCCCAGCCCCATCAGTGCCCCATGCTGCAGCTGGACTGTCACCCGCAGGCTCACTCACACCAGACTTGAGAGCGAGCACAAGAGAAAAAGAGCAAGTGAGAGAAAAAGTGAGAGAAAGAGTGAGAGAAAGAGAGCAAAAGCAAGAGAAAGAGAGAAAGAAAGAGTGAGAGAGTGAGAGCGAGCAAGAGAGTGAGAGGGAACAAGAGAAGTGAGAGAACCAGAGGTGACGGGTGAAGGTGATGGGTGACCCCTCTGAAATATAAGAGAGCGGCTACCATTCACACACGCTGCAGGGGAGGCCCTGACTGGCTTTGTCACCCCAAGGCAGGACACACCAGGCACCCTGGGTTTCCCCAACAGACTCAGCTCCTGCAGACCCCCTCCCCGCCACACCCACCCACCCCCCAATTCCCCAGAGTCTTACCTGTGAGCAGGATTGTCTGGGAGACTTCTCCAGGGTGCAGAAAGAAGCTGGGCTGCTGCCCTTTCTCTCAGGCAACCAAGTCCCTGAACACTTACCCAGTGCCAATCTGGTCCTTCACCCCTGCTCATCTTCCAGTCCACCAACAGTAGACCCGGATGGGGCAGCTGCCCCCAAGTTTGGCCTGGAGTGAGACCACACCCCCTTGAGCACACTCTTTGGCAAACTTAGAGTAGGAGGCAGTCCCTGCCCACTGGGAGCTTACAGTTTAAGTCAGTCTGCCAGTCCATTGCACTGGAGCTCTTTCCAGGTGCAGAACACTGTACTAACCGCTTTGGCACAGTACTATAGAACCATGTAACAAAGATGCCCCAATAAGCTCACAGTCTAGAAGGGGAAGCACTGACTTTGGAACAACATGGTGAGAATGCTTCAAGGAGTTTAACATTACATAGTTCACATGGCCCCTGATCTCAAGAAGCTTCCGGTCTACATGACAGACATTAAAATTGAGTTCCACACAGGTGGAATGGCACATACAAGCTCAGATGAGTTGTACACCTTGATCCCACAATAAGCTTGAATTGGCATAAAAAACAAGTAAATACAGGGAAGGGTGGCAGTTTTGCATTAAGACAGCAACAGCGTTTATCGAACGCCATTTGAGAGAGCACCCTACTAAGAGCACGACGGGGGGGGGGGGGGTGGGAGAGAGCTCAGTCAATAGTATTTATCCAGTACTTACTGCAGAGCACAAGATAACCAGACACATTCTCTGCCCTCTATGAGCTTACCATCTAGAGGGGGAGACAGACATTAATAAGAATTACATCCATTTGAGTAAGAGCCATGACAAGTGGGTGGAGGCGTCATCTGGAAATATTCTCTAGACTAGATTCCAACTCAATGAGACTTTTGCACTTGGTAACTCAGTCTCCCAGGTACATGTCTATTAAGTACTCAACAAAGATTGTTGGAGACTGAGCTTTTGCTCTTACCACCACTCTTGTGTTGGTGGTGCTCTGGGTCAGGCCGACGTATTTATTGAGTGAAAAGTACTGTATTAAGCACTTAGGAGAGCACAATATAACAGACATTCCCTGCCCACAGCGAGTTAAGAGTCTATTCCACACGGGTGATGCTAATGAACCCCAACTCACTGCTGGGCTTCCATGGGGCTGTTATGGAGTCCCACGGTGGCGGAATGGGAGATTCTATCTCGGGGCACAGAAATTGGGAAGCCCAAAGAGAGTCCCCTGGCAGCCAGCTAAGGTCGGCGCAATCCTGCCCTCGAGGGGTACATGACCGTACCGCCACCCCACCCCTTCCCAATCGGTGGGTCTCACTTCCTCTCCCAGGGGGCTCACATTCTGATACTCCAATGCTGTCACTTCTAAGACCGACCACGGCGCTGAATTCACTGAGAAGGGTGGAGGGTGGGGTGGGGGAAGGTTTCCAATAGATAGGAGCTGGAGGTGAACTCTCTTTTGGATAACGGAATTGGAGGCGGGGGGGGAGGGCGGTACAAGCCTTGCAGGAACAACCCCTCACCTTTCAACACATTCCAGGCACAAAGTGCTGAGTTGAAGTTGAGGAAGGTTATTGGCTTGGATGACTTTACAGTTGAGTGGGCATTATTAAGAATCTGGGGCCTGGCCAGGGCACAGGAAGAGAGCTCAATGACAGAGACACACAGAGAGACACGGAAACTCACAGAGACAGTGAGCATGCACCTCCATGCACCCCATCAAAACCCTCACCTCTAGACCCAGAGCAGCAATCATTCCCCCCTAAAACAAGACCATCACATCACAACCCTTCAACTTCCTCTGCTCCTGAGAACCAAATCAGAGGCTCAGCTACAAACACTGTCTACAAACAAAATCTTCTAACTACCCCAGCACTTGGAACACATTAACTGCCTACCAAATACCATCATCTCACCAATAGAATCAATAAATGTTATCAAACCTTCTCCTACCACCCTCAGACCTCTCCCTTGCATCCTTAATCCAATTGACTAACTCTCCAGTCCTAGTCTCCTGCCTGCCCCACCACACACATAACTCCAGCTTTCTTCACCCCCTCTTGGATAATTCAATACAGGAAGTATCATTTATCCCAACCCTAGATTATCAACTCCAGTCATTGCCATCACTCCTTACCTCATATCCAGTCCAGTACTCGGGACAGTGCTTGGCATATAGTAAGCATTAAACAAGTACCATTATTTTTTATCAATAATATACACAAAGTCAATCATTTTTATGGAATACTTACTGAGAGCAGAACACTATCTTATGCACTTGGGTGAGTACAAGGTAACTCCTAACTGTAGCCCCTTCCCCTAAATGGCCAGCAAATGATCAATTATCCCGGGTCTCCCTTCCCTACTCCTTGAATTCAAACCTTGAGCCCAGCCCATTCTTCACTCCCCTCAATCAGCAATCTCTCAAGCCTAAACATCCAAGTCATTGCTGAGTCATCCATATAAAAGACCAACTCCCCTCATAAGCCACTCCATCACCATTGGAGTCAACATCAACTAGCCCAGCCTGAAATTGTCCCCCAGAAACATTAACCCAACTCACTGCTGAACCATCAAAGCCAAACCATTTGCCCGACCCACCTCAGCACCACTGGTATAAAAAATAGAGAAAGCCAACTTTGGGGGGGTCTTTTAATCCAATTCATCAACTACCACAGCTGAATTACCAAGCCAACAATTACCATAGCTAAACAAAAGATATGCTAACCAAGAGAGCATCACAGGCCCTGCTCATCAAAACCTGAGAAAAACACATTTTGTCTTCTCTCCACAGCCTACAGCAAGTAAAGCCCCCAGCCCTTACCTAAGGTAAAAAAAAAAAAACAAAACCCACCACCCTCTAGGGCTTTAAAGGGGCGGTGCCACACCCTATTGGAGGACACCTAAGGGAGAGACTGGGTTGCCTGGCGGGGCGTGGGGAGCAGAGGAGCAGGGAAGAAAAAGAGGCAGAAGGCTATTAAAGAGAAGGGGATTTGCAGCTACTCATTGTTAAATGAAAAATCTGGAAAATCATCCTTAATTATAGACAACTGCAGCCCATTCACATACTTCTAGAGGATGGGGTCTAATTCTCATCCAGGGCTATTCCAGCGTCTAGTACAGTGCTTTGCACCCAGGAGGATATTCAATAAATAAGAATGAATGAGCAAATGAATGAATGAATGAATCAGTCAATAAACTCAAGCTCTTCCCTGAGGTCTCCCCAGCCCCCAGGTCCCACTGTCCCCTCCACACTTTCTCTCCTTTTTGTTTTCTTTTTAATGGTATTTGTTAAGCACTTTCTGTGTGCCAGGCACTGTGCTGGGCACCAGGGTGGACACAAGATAGGTTGGACGTGGTCTCCGTCCCATGTGGGGCTTGCTCTCTTGATCCCCCATTTTACAGATGAGGTGACTGAGGCCCAGAGAAGTGAAGCGACTTGCCCAGGGTCACACAGCAGGTGGATTGTGGAGCCAGGGTTAGAACCCAGGTCCTCTGACGCCCAGGCCAGGGCCCTTTCCGCTAGGCCGCTCTGCTTCTCTCCTCCCTGCTTCTGTTCCTTTCAGCCTCTGGGGAAAGGCTGTTGGTGAAAGAAGTAATTAGAGGAGGCCAGGTTTGGGGGGCTCTTAATCCAAGATCCTGGAGAGAGGGGAGGGAAAAGGCAGAGAAGGTGAAGAAGACAGGAAGGAAGGACGGGTCAGCTTTCAGGTTGGCCACTTGGGTGTCCCCTGATGGCCCTAGCAGATCTTGGACCGACAGATAATAATAATGGTATTTGTTAATAGCTTACTTGGTAGCAAGCACTGCATGAAGGCCTGTTGCCCAGGGTGTCACGTGTCTCACGGAACCCTTTTTTACTGCTATTTGTTAAGCGCTTACTATGTGTTCAACACTGTTCTAAGCAATGGGGTGGAAATAAGTGAATAAGTTCGGAAACAGTCCCTGTCCCTTATGGGGCTCACAGTCTAAGTAGGAGGAGAACAGGAGAACCGAAGCCCAGAGAAGGGGAGTGACTTGGCCGAGGTCACACGGCAGACAAGCGGCAGAGCCATGGTTCGAACTCTTGACCTTCTGACTCTCAGGCCTGTGCATGATTGGGAAGTAGCGAGGCTCAGTGGAAAGACTCCGAGCTTGGGAGTCAGAGGTCATGAGTTCGAATCCCAGCTCCGCCACTTGTCAGCTGTGTGACTGTGGGCAAGTCACTTCACTTCTCTGGGCCTAAATTTCCTCATCTGTAAAATGGGGATTAACTGTGAGCCTCATGTGGGACAACTTGATTACCCTGTATCTACCTCAGGGCTTAGAACAGTGCTCTGCAAATTGTAAGCGCTTAACAAATACCAGCATTATTATGATTGACTTTTTTGAATCTCACAATGTTGATCCTTTCTTTTCCACTCATTCTTCAGTGTGCCACTATGTTACTCAAATTCACCCTTCATCTGCGCTCCTCATTTTAGGGAGGTGGAATTTAGGGAGAAGAGGGGAATTTTATGGTTCTTTTAAAGGCACACCTCCTCCGAGAAACCTTCCCCAATTAAACTCTCCTCAAACCTGGGGAAATGGGGGACTTTTATGGCTCATTTAAGGCACATATCCTCCAAGAGGCCTTTCCTGACTGAGCCCTCATTCCTTTTACTCCCACTCCCTTCTGCATCACCCTGACTTGCTCCCTTTATTCACCCCCTCCTTCAGCCCCACAGCACTTTTGTCCATATCCATAATTTTTTCATTTATATTAATGGTGGTCTCCCCCTCTAGACTGGAAGGTCTGTTTGGGAAGGAAATGTGTCAGCCAATTCTGCTGTACTGTACTCTCCCAAGCAGTTAGTACAGTGCTCTGCACACAGTAGGCACTAAATAAATACCATTGATTGATTGATTTGGCCCTTAGATTGAACGTCTGGAGCCTGGACAAGGTCCCATGATGCTTTCTTGTGCCACCAACAGACACCTCAATGGTGGGGAACAGTTTCTGGGCCCCAAGTGGGCCAGAAACTTTGTCTGAGGTGATTGTCTTCTGATCCAAAAACTTCATATATTAGAGGCCACCCCAATTAACTTGCCCTTCATCGTGCACACGAATGTTTGCAATCTGTGGTTAGGTTGCTTTCTCTTTGAAGAGGCTTAACTTATTCCATAGAAAGTAGTTTTTTTTGGCTAGGAGAATTTGGTCAACAGCCACGCTGAAAAATTACTAAGGGCTCTTGCACTAAGCTGAAACCAATCCAGGAATTGTGAAACTGCTGACCTTTGGGATGTCAGTCCCAGCTCAAGTCCATGTATATGCCTTGCTTGTCACTAATCATTCTATCATTCAGTGGCATTTACTGAACCCTTACTATATGCACAGCACTGTACTAAGCATTTGGGAGAGAACTATAGGACAGAGTTGGTAGCTACACTCAAATCGATCAATCAGTGATATTTATAGGGTGCTTACTGTAGGCAGAGAACTATACTAAGCGCTTGGGAGAGGACAATAGAACAGAGTTGCTAGACGCGTTCCCTGGCCACAAGGAGTTTAAGGTGTAGAAGGGGAGTCAGACATTAATATAAATCAATAAATTCCGGATACGCGCATAAGTGCTGTGGGACTGAGGGAGGGGTGAATAAAGGGTGCAAATCCAAGTGCAAGTGTGAAGCAGAAGGAAATCTTCTATCTTGTCCAGCCTTGGTGCCGTTTTTAGGTGTAAAGAAAGTGCTTAGTAAATGCCAACATTATCATACAACACATTGCTTCTGCTGCAGGCACATGGGACAGTTGAGGGGAGTGGGAATACACACACACATAAAACCACACACCCTCCCTTCCCTGTTTCTCCTCCCTTTCTCTGCAGCTCATCTTTAAACTCCATTTCTTCCCTCTGCTTATGAGGTATTGCAGTATCCATCTCTCCCACTAGATTTGAAGCTCAGAAGGTGTTGTGTCTTCATGTTTCAGCATCCTTTGCTTCCCACTTGGGTGCTTAGGTTGTGAGCCCCCAAGTCTAATTCCCACCTATGCCTTCTCTCCCCGTGCTTAGTAAAGTGTTCTGCATCCAGTAAGAATGAAATACCCTTACTACGACTGCTATTGTTACTATAGCACAGCTCCAAGCTCATCTCCTCCAGGAAGCCCACCATGATTGACTCCATCATTTTCCTCCCACCCCAATACTCTGTGTGACTCGTGCCGTGAGTGTCCTGCTCCGGGAGTCAGGAGTGGCGGTTCACCGGTGACCGTGCGTGGCCACGGACGAGTGTGTGGTCCTGATATCCTGAGCCTGGGGGGAGTGATGCCCCAGCTACCACATGCGGCTCTGGGTCCGAGGCTGTGGGTGACCGTGGGCTGCCCTTTCTGCCCCCTGGCCCCCATGCCCTGGAAGATGTCCGTGGCCTCATCCCTCTCTCGGACCCAGAAAGCCACTGGTCTGCGAGCCTGGGCCCGTCTGGACAGATACCAGAAGAGTTGACTTTGTCCCCGGCAAAATTCTGCCTGTAATCCTCATCTAGAGCTGTGGAACCCCATTTTGAGAGATGAGTGGATTACTGATATGGGGGTCCAGACTCGTCCATCCTACCTTCTGGAAGAAGCTGAGAACCATGTTTATTACCAGACATTTCAGTCTCGGGGGTGGGGGTGAAGAAAGGAGCAGTATCAGAGCTGGAAAGAGCTGCATAGTGGATTGTAGACAGCTCAGTTTGGGTTAGACACTCATCTCCCCATATCCACTGACCCTAATTCCAAGAAAGGATGTGTACGGACAGATAGATGTAGCTGACTGCTGCTTTGTCCTACTAAGACTTGCTCCCCTCCCCCTTGCCCCCAGGTCCCCTTTGGGCCACTAGTACGCATCTGGGGAGGCTGTGCTTTTTTATCACCCTCCTTTCATTCCTTCCTTCCTTCCTTCATTCATTCGTTCATTCATTCAATAGTATTTATTGAGCACTTACTATGTGCAGAGCACTGTACTAAGCGTTTGGAATGTACAATTCGGCAACAGATAGAGACAATCCCTGCCCACTGACAGGCTTACAGTCTAATCAGGGGAGACAGACAGACAAAAACAATAGCAGTAAATAGAATCAAGGGAATGTACATCTCATTAACAAAATAAACAGGTAATAAAATATATACAAATGAGTAGATGAGCACAGTGCTGAGGGGAGGGGAAAGGAGAGGGGGAGGAGCAGAGGGAAAGAGGGGGGAAAGGGGGCTTAGTTGAGGGGAGGTGAGGGGAGGCAGAGAGGCAGCAGAGGGAAAAAGGGAAGCTCAGTCTGGAAAGGCCTCTTGGAGGAGGTGAGCTCTCAGTAGGGCTTTGAAGAGGGGAGGAGAATTAGTTTGGTGGAGGTGAGGAGGGAGGGCATTCCAGGACAGTGGGAGGACGTGGGCCAGGGGTCGACGGCAGGGTGGGATTGGCGAGAACGGGGGACAGGGAGGAGGTGGGCGGCAGAGGAGCGGAGCCTATGGGATGGGCAGTAAAAAAAGGGAAGGGAGGAGAGGTAACAGGGGGCAAGATGATGGAGAGCCTTGAAGCCTAGAGTGAGATTTTGTTTTGCGCACAGGTTGATAGGCAACCACTGGAGGTTTTTAAGAAGGGGAGTGACATGCCCAGAGCGTTTCTGCAGGAAGATGAGCCGGGCAGCGGAGTGAAGAATAGACTGGAGTGGGGAGAGAGAGGAGGAAGGGAGATCAGAGAGCAGGCTGACAACGTAATCTAGCCGGGATATTACCAGAGGCCGTAACAGTAAGGTAGCCGTTTGGGCGGAGAGGAAAGGGCGGATCTTGGCTATATTATAAAGGTGAGACCGGCAGGTTTTGGTGACAGATCGGATGTGTGGGGTGAAGGTTGGTATTTTTTAAGCGCTTACTATGTGCAGAGCACTGTTCTAAGCACTGGGGGGAGATACAGAGTAATCAGGTTGTCCCATGTGAGGCTCACAGTCTTAATCACCATTTTTACAGATGAGGTAACTGAGGCACAGAGAAGTTAAGTGACTTGCCCACGGTCACACAGCTGATGTGGCAGAGTCAGGATTCGAACCCAGGACCTCTGACTCCCAAGCCCGGCTCTTTCCACTGAGCCACGAAAACCATCTAGGTTACAACCATGAGTCTTCCTGAAATGTGGATTGCCCAATAGAGGTGAGGTTTAACAATTGCAGCTTGCCATCATGGCTTAGTGGGAAGAGCACGGGCTTGGGAGTCAGAGGTCGTGGGTTCTAAGCCCGGCACCGCCACTTGTCAGCCGTGTGACTTTAGGCAAGTCACATAACTTCTCTGTGCCTCAGTTACCTCATCTATAAAATGGGATTAAGACTGTGAGCCCCATGTGGGACAACCCGATTACCTTGTATCTATCCCAGAATTTAGAACAGTGCTTAGCACATAGTAAGTGCTTAACATATAACATCACTATTATTATCTCCCAAGCAGTGTGGCTTAGTGGAAACAGCAAGAGCTTGGGAGTGTGAGAATGTGGGTCCTAATCCCATCTCTGTCACTTGTCTGCTGTGTGACCGTGGGCAAGTACTTAACTTCTCTGTGCCTCAGTTACCTCATCTGTAAAATGGGGATTAAGACCGTGAGCCCCACATGGGACAACCTGATTACCTTGTATCTATTTCAGTGCTTGGCACATAGTAAGTACTTAACAAACACCATAATTATTATTATTATTAAGCAGACTACTACATCCTGCAGCTAGCTCAAAACCCTTAACTAACCCCATCTTCATATTCTCAAGTCTGTTCATCATTCTCCAGGGACTGGATGCCCAGAATAATGAAAGACTGGACAGAATTCAGTCCCTGCACTCCTGCTGTAGAACTGAAGTCCACACAGCTCTGATCCTCTCCCAGGTGACCCTGGGGTACCGACCATCTCAAGGTCAAATGCTACCTCGTGACCTCTTGAGCCAGCAGGCGGAACTTGGACACTGCCCCCACAACCGAAACTGCCAGATTGACAGCCCAAGCTGGGAATACGGAAGGTGCCCCTCGCCCCCGTGCCAATCAAATTAGGAATGGAGGAGGGGGGAGGCCAGAGATAGGATAAATTGAGGCTGGAAACTGGAATGGTCTAAGGGCACAGGTGATAAATACCTGCTGCCTCTAACCTTCTGTGCAGAGGAATGGGACTTGCAGCAGCTGGCTGCAGGTTGCCTCTATCCAGAGTGTGAGAAGACCGCTGTGCCTGCACCAACTGAGGAGCCGTGGGATGCTGAGAGCTCGTCGGGTTGGAAGCCAGATGCTTCACCATGGGTATGAAACATTTAAAATGGATTTGATGTTTAAGTGGGTGCCTCGCCAGGGGGACGTGAACAAGGTGGGAGCTAGCTGCCTCACCAAGTGTGAGTAACCATAAGTGGGTAAGGCATAACTGGGTTTAACGCATAAGTGTATGTAACGCCCAAGTGTACGTAACTCATTAGTGTTTAACGCATAAGTGTATTTAATGCAAAGGTGGATTGCTCCTGGGTGGGGTGAGCACATGGTGGGAGCCAGCCGCCTCACCAGGTTGCGAGAAAATCATACGTGGGCTCGGGTATCCGGCCACACTCAAGTAACATATCAGTGTATTCCTCCCATTAGGGAAGCTCTAACACCATATTCCTCCCCAAGGGGAAGCTTTAACACCATGTTTCCCCCAAAAGGGAAGGCTGATTGTGGCGCCTAAATAATTAATTCAATTCGCCCCATGGAATAAATTCTATACAAAACTCAGGTTTTCCATCCCCGGCGCCTCTCTCTCTCTCGCCGCGCCATTTCCGAAAGAACCTGTCCCCGGTGACGGGTGACAGATTCTCAAAGAGGAACGGGGTGACCTGCTAATGTCACCCTGTCCTACTCCTGACCCTGTCCTACTCCTGACACTAGACTTCTCCCTCCCCCAACCCCCAGAAGCTACCACTGTCAAGGCCACAAACGCCCCTTCTCCGAGTCTGAAAATATGCAAGATGAGTCTGCAGACGGGACTGAGGGCAATGGGAAGTTTGATCCATCTAGAGAATTAAGGGGCCCGGGTCTTCTCCGTTCCACAGTCGGGTCAGAAAGAACCAGTTCCCTGTGCAGAGTCCCAGTTCCCATTTCCAGTACCAGCCTCTGTGCTGGGGAGTGGCAGCCCCCTCCTCTCTCTCTTCTCCTCCTCCAGAGATGAATTTGGAAGTACGGTATTTCAAACAAACATATTCACCAACCATAACCAACACCTTCTCTTAGAGGTGGCGGCACAGTTCCTGGCTCCATCTCTCCACGAGGATTAGAGTTGGGAAATACATTGTGGAGGACACGGAGGGGGTCCCCAATTTGATAGGAGCTACCATTATCACACATGGAGGGGGTCCCCAGTTGTCGACAGGGGTGTGCAGGGCTGCATGTCTGCGCCGTTGGCCAAGCCCAAGCCAGCTCCCTGCACTGAGCCGCACTTCATGAGTCCAGAACCAGCTTTCTCGCTGACTGTAGCAGTCCCCTCCTCATTACTCTCCCAAAAGCTAACCCCATCTTTCATGCATGCAAGGGCACACACACACACACACACACACTCCTTTGAGTGGGAGTGAATTACAGAACTCCATCTTTCAGTGATGGTGTGCTCTTGGGAATTGACGTGACTGCCCAAGTGCAGGGGGATAAACTTCAAGGGTGAAGAGTTGTGATGAGCTGCAACTGCAGAGAGAGCAGTAGCCAGTAGGATTCTTCCCTTGGTCATCCAGCCCCAACCTGCAGAGTTCTGGAGGAGAAGATCTATGGGGCTTTCCTCCTCCCAGGGCTTAGAGCCAACTGGGCCCAGAAGCAGGGGTCTTGGAACTCACCATAAATGCCTCCTCTGAAGATGGGGAAGAGGATTCTCGGTCTCGTGGGAGAGGTGCAACACTGGAACCATCCAGCTAATGAATTATGCCAGTTAATTTCCCCCTGCACTGCACTTAGCAGGTCATTGGGTAATCGATTCTGCTGCTTTGGACGCTTCTGCTGACGGAAGCTGGGTTGGGAAACATCAGTTTTCTCAAGTCAAACAGGCCCTGACTCTGCAGCGAACAAGCCTGAAAATCAGGAAAACTCCTTTGGCATCAGGTTCACAGAGCAGGCGACCAGGTGAAGATGCATAAACTCTTCTGGTGAATTAATCAGTTATGAGCTCCGCTCGGGGGAGTCCAACAGACTCACAGTTCTCCCAGACTTTAACCACTTGATCAATCAGATCAATGGAATTTATTGGGGGCTTACTGTGTGCAGAGCAGTGGACTAAGAGCTTGGGAGAGGACAATAGAACAGAGTTGGTAGACATGATTCCTGCCCACAGCGAGTTTATTTCATTCATTCAATAGTATTTATTGAGCGCTACTTGTGCAGAGTTACAGTTTAGAAGGATGGTCTAGAGTCAATCAGTGGTACTTATTGAGTGCTTACTGTGTGTTGAGCAGAGAAGCAGCGTGGCTCAGTGGAAAGAGCACGGGCTTGGGAGTCAGAGGTCATGAATTGGAACTCCAGCTCTGCCACTTGTCAGCTGTGTGACTGTGGGCAAGTCACTTAACTTCTCTGTGCCTCAGTTACCTCATCTGTAAAATGGGGATTAACTGTGAGCCTCAGTGGGACAACCTGATTACCCTCTATCTACCCCAGTGCTTAGAACAGTACTCTGCACAGAGTAAGCGCTTAACAAATACCAACATTATTATTGAGCAAGGGACTAAGCACGTGGGAGAGAACAATACAACAGAGTTGGAAGACATGTTCCCTGCCCACAATGAGCTTACCCAGATGTTTGTAGCATTTCTGAATGCTCCTTTTTTTCCAATGGTATTTGTCAAGCCCCTTATTCTGTGCCAGGCACTGTTTTAAGTGCTGGGGCAGATATGAGCTGATCAGGTTAGATAACGTGCGTGTCACACATGGGGCTCGCAGTCATAATCCCTATTTTAAGCTCGCTGAGGGCAAGGAATACAGAACTGGATTACCTGGTATCTACCCCTGCATTTAGTTTTGCAGCTGTAATGGTATTTGTTTAGTGCTTACCATGTACCATGCACTGTTTTAAGCATGGAAGTAGATACAAGCTAATGAGGTTGTATAAAGTCCATGTCCCCTGTGGGGCTGACAGTCCTTATTCCCATTTTAAAAATGAGGTGACTGAGGTAGAGGGAAGTGAAGTGATTTGCTCAAAGTCACACAGCAGACAAATGGCAGAGCCGGGATCGGAAGCCAGATCCTTCTGACCCCCGGGCCCAGACTCTCTCCATTAGGCCACACTGCTTAGTATTTAAATGCTATTAGAATAACAAATAATGACATGGCTTCAGCTACCACATCAGTAGTAATGACTCCCAAACCCATCTCTCCATCTGCCACGCGAGAGTGGGAAAAGCTTTTTCATTGCAAACAGTATCGTCAAGTCATCAATTATGCTTCCATTCTATTATTTCCCCTCTCTATAATTTATATTAATGTCCGTCTCCCCATCTAGACTGTAAGCTCGTTGTGAGTGGGAACCTGTCTTCCAATTAAGACGTATTGGACTGTCTCAAGTGGTTCGTGCAGCGGTCTGCACACAGTAAGCACTTGATACCATTGATTGTGAGCTTATCGTGATTTTATAACAATTATAACACTTCCACAAAGATTTGAATAGACTCTCCACAGCATCCAGAAATACCAGCATTCAAAAAAGTGACTATAATAGGGATATTTTGCCATTCAAAATTGGAAAAAAAATAGTAATCCAAAGTCATGGTATTAATAATAATAATAATAATATTGGTATTTGTTAAGCGCTTACTATGTGCCGAGCACTGTTCTAAGCGCTGGGGTAGACACAGGGGAATCACGATGTCCCATGTGGGGCTCACAGTCTTCATCCCCATTTTACAGATGAGGTAACTGAGGCACAGAGAAGTTAAGTGACTTGCCCACAGTCACACAGCTGACAGGTGGCAGAGCTGGGATTCGAACTCATGACCTCTGACTCCAAAGTCCGGGCTCTTTCCACTGAGCCACACTGCTCCTCTAGCTCCACATGGGACAGGGACTGTGTCCCGTTTGACTTGCTTACTTCCACCCTACATCCTGGTACAGTGCCGGGTACATAATCAGTGCTTATCTAATGCCCTTATTATTAATAATGAAAATAATAAAATCATAATTCAATGCCTCTTCCCCCTTTTTATACTGTGAGTTCCATGTGGGACAGGGACTGAACCTTACCTGATAATCTTGAATCTACCTAGGGCTTGGCACAGTGTTGGGCGCATACTGGGCATTTAATAAATGCCACCACAGTTATCATTATGCAGGTGGGGATGGGAGCCAGCTGGTTTCTCAACAGATTTTTGTCCTCCCTCTCCTTCCCCTGCCTTGTTAGAGGAGGATGGTTGGGCTCCACAGACTGGACATTGCCAAAGAAGCCACATGGGAGACTCAACAATAGGGTTTTTCTACAGAAATATTCTGGACATGTCACTCCCGCGCCCCCATAAATCTTCAGTGGTTGCCTACCCTCCGTATCAAACAAAAACTCCTCACTATTGGCTTTAAAGCTCTCCGACACCTTTCCCGCATCTCCCCTGATTCGTTGCCAATCCCCTGGCCCACATCCTACCTCTGGCACAGAATGCTTCAAAATGATCTATGGATTCACTTAATTGATTTGGGCCTCCCTCCTCAAATCTGCCAATCGCTCTTCCTCCCTTCAAAGCCCTATTGAAGATTCACCTCCTCCAAGAGGCCTTCCCAAACTAAGCTCCACTTTTCCTCAGCTCCCACTCCTTTATCACAATGACTGGCTCAAATTTGCTCCCCCCCCCCCCGCCCACAGCACGTATGTATATAATTTTATTGATATATATTGATGTATTTTTGCTTCTATTGATGTATGCCACCCCCCCCACCCCCAACACACACTGTGAGCCCATGGTGGGCAGGAATTGTGTCTCTTTACTATAGTGTACTCCCCAAGCACTTAGTAAAATGCTCTGCTCACAGTAAACGCTCAATAAGAATTAACAAATGAATTTTATGCCGACAAATTTACCAAGCGCTTGGGAGAGTTCAACAGACCTGGTAGACAAGATCCCTGCCTTTGAGCATCTTACAGGCTAGTGGGGGAGACAGATAGTAAAAGAAAATTACAGGTAAGCAGGATATCTGAGGCACAAGTGCATTTGTGAGAGTACATGCCCTCCCATGTGTGCTCTTGAGCGCTATCTCTGCATGGGTGTGTACTTGTGTAGTTTGAGCTGTCTGTTTCGGGGTGATTCGATTGCCTGTTCCCTGTCTCCGTTCCCTGTGTGGGCTTGGTGAAAATTCCCTGTCATTGGCCTGGAAATCAGGTCAGGGGTTCTAATCCCAACTCTAACCCTTGACTGCTGTGTGACCTTGGGCAAGTCACTTCCCTGTGTCTTTTCTCATTTGTAAAATGGCAGTTAAAAGAGAGAGCCCCATCTGCAACAGGGACCGTGTCTAACCTGAATTGCTTCTGTTTCCCCCCTTAACCCCTTTCACCGGTTCGTATAATGCCTGGCACATTATGGGCACATAAATACCCCAATTAATCCCAACTGTGCCACTTGTCTATTGTGTAATCTTAGGCAGATGACAACTTCTTTGGCCTTCAGTTGCCTAATCTGTAAAATGGGGATGGAGACTGGGGGCTCTGTATGGGACAGGAACTGTGTCCAATCCCAATTGCTGTGTCTTTAACCAAGCTCTTGCTGCAGTGCCTGACATGCGAACTGCTTAACAAATACCACAATTATTATTACTGCGATTAAAAACCGAGTTAGTAGACACATTCCTTGCCCACCAGGAGTTTACAGACTAGAGGGGGATACAGACATGAATGTAAATAAATGATGGACATCTTGGCACTTAAGCACTTAATACCACAATTATCGTGCTTGTTATTATTAGAAAAGGGGAGAGGAAGCAGAGACTCAGCGAGATTGAGGCACAACACTAAGTCACACAGCAAGTCACTTAAGTCGCTCCAATATGATGGATTAATTGACTAAACTGGCTGGGTAGTGGAACCTGGGACTACCCCCAATCTGAGCCCCTGCCCACCTCCAACTCATGCTGCCCCCTCCCTCTCTCTTGGGCCTAGAGGGTCCTGGAGTCCACGCTAGCCCTGCCCACCAGAGTCGATAGGGGCAGGGAGAAATCTGAAACCCTCCGGCTCATGGGAGACACATTCTTCTACAGACCCTGAGGCTGGATAGGGGAAAAGGCAAGAAGAAAAAGAGTGTGTTATCATACCCCTTCCTTGAACTCACAAGACCCCTTACCCTACCTGCGTGAGCCAGAAGGATTGAGATCTGGAGGTTGGGAGGGTGCTAGGTTGTCACTCTACAAGTTAGAAGCTGGTGACAGACACCTGCTTTGAGTACACAGCTGGTTCCCCCTAATTCTAACCCTTCTGTGGAGCGGGGCCAATTGCCAGTGGCTCAAGAGGGATGAAGAACGTATACATTTTATTCCAAACAGAGACATTTGGGTTTACAGATCCCAGGCTGCCAAGGGGACAGAGAGGGGAGGAGGAAAGGAAGGGGAGAGAAGGGGCCAGACCATGCCATTTCTGTTGGTAGGATGGGGGAAACCACTTTGCATCTTCCCACTCTAGCATTTGCTGTTAGTCCTCTCCACCCCTCTTTCTGCTCATCCAGGAGGGATGGAAGACACAGGGTAGTCACACATACAGACAGACACACACACACCCCTTTGACTCAAGCTGTCCCTATGCCCGCTCCCCCAGGAGCACCCCCCTGGACGGGAAAGGGCGTCTGTACTCTTGAAGCCTGAGTTAGGCAGGAAACTCCCACAGGGCAGAACAGGCAAGGAGGAAGTCGCACTGACTATAGAATTAAGGGCCCCGGTGCGACTTCACACCCGCTCGGATCCGCCCACGGAGTACCGGCCCCAAACTCTAGACTCCTGTTTCCATAACCCTTTACCCGGCCCAAGAGGGGCGGCCCCTCTGACCCGGCTCCGGTCCCGGCCCTCGCTCTCACGCATGAGGCACACACACATGCACACCCCTCCATACCCTCCTGGAGTTGCAAGGGATTGATATGACACCCACGATGCAGTGTTTGACCCTTAACTTCCCAAAGGAAATGGCATTGTCTGGAAGGAGGGGATACAATTGCAGGCTAGGGGCTGGGAAGAGGGTGGCCGGGGGCAGCAGTCTCGTGTCAACCAATATCCTCTCAGTGGGGCCGGCGCAATTTATCAGTGTCCATGGCATCCAGTGAGTAGCTGGTCCTTCTTCCACTGTCCGTGGGCCCTGGTGGTCCGGTTCGGGGCTGCGCTGTGGCTTCCTGGGGATGGATGTGACTGTTGGTTGGCTGAAGAGGTGTGCCCCTGCCCGCACAGGGTGAGTGCCAGCCAGTCACAGTTGGGGGTGGGGCAGGCTCGGTTGGGTCAGCAATGGGGAGCCCAGTCTTCCAGCCAGGGAGCAGGAAGTTTGATGTTGGATAGAAGCCTGGTCAGGGGTCACTAATGAGCCCAGAGAGACTGGGTCACTGCTCTGGGTTGTGGACTATAAGGATGCAGTGGACTGTGTGTGCATATATGTGTAGCGAGGGATAAGGTTCCCTTCAATGTACTCTCTCAGCTGCTTCACCTAGTGCTCAATAAAGGCCATCGATTCCTTCCACTTGCCTACAACAGAAGCCAGAGAGCCCCAAGCTTAAAGCATAAAGAACTCACCATCCTGTCCAGTCTTGTCTGCACCATCATTTCCTTGAGGAAGCAGGGTTGGAACAGGGGGCCAGGTCTCCCATGATGCAGCTGGAGCTCAGGCTCCTTCCTTGGTCCTAAGGATAAACCTGGTCAGGTCTCGGGGTGATCCTGCTCGGCGCGCCTGCTCTGGTCAGGGGGTGCTACAGCCGGGGCCCAGTCCCATCAGTAGATGGACTGTCCCCTGCAGGCTCACTCACACCAGAATTGAGAGTGAGCACCAGAGAAAGAGCAAGTGAGAGAGAGAGAGAGAGAGAGAGAGTGTGGAAAAAGAACGAATAAGAGGGAGCAAGCAAGAGTAAGAGAGCAAGAGCAAGAAAAGTGTGAGAACCAGAGAAGTGAGAGAACCGGAGATGAGGGGTGACCCCTCTGAGACATGAGAGCAGCTGCCATTTGCACACCCTGCAAGGGAGGCCCTGACTGGCTGTAACACCTCAAGCACTCAGATTCCCCAACAGACTCAGCTACTGCAAACCCTCTCCCCCTCGCCCTCCCCCCCAATTCCCCAGGGCCTTACCTGTGAGCAGGATTGTCTGGGACACTTCTCCCGGGCACAGAAAAAAGCTGGGCTGCTGCCCTTTCTCTCACGCAGCCAAGGCCTTGAACACTTACCCGATGCCAATCTGGTACTTCACCCCTGCTCCTCTTCCTGTCAACCAACAGTAGACCCGGATGGGACAACTGACCCCAAGTTTGGCCTGGAGTGAGACCATACCCTCTTAAGCACCCTCTTTGGCAAACTTGGTGTAGGAGATAAAGGCCCTGCCCACTGGGAGCTTACAGTCTAAGTCAATCTGCCAGTACATTGCAATGGAGCTCTTTCCATGTACAGAACACGGTACTCACCCCTTTGGCACAGTACCATAGAACCATGCAACTACCCTGACCCAACAAACTCACAGCCTAGAAAGGGAAGCATTGACTTTGGAACAACATGGTGAGAATACTTCAAGGACTTGAGCATTACATAGTACACATGGCCCCTGTTCTCAAGAAGCCTCCAGTCTACATGACAGACATTAAAATTGCCTTACACACAGGTGGAACGGCACATACAAGTTCAGTAGATGAAGTTGTACACCCTGAACCCACGATAAGTTTGAATCGGCATAAAAAACAAAGTAAATCAATACATACAGTGAAGGGTGGCAGTGTTGCATTAAGACAGCAAATAGTGTTTATCGAACGCCATTAGACAGAGCACCCTATTAAGAGCACAGTGGGGGTGAGAGGCCCCAGTCATTCAATAATATTTGTCCAGCACTTATCGCAGCTTAGAATATAACCATCAACAGATTCTCTGCCCACTATGCGCTTACCACCTAGAAGGGGAGACAGACATTAGTACAATGAAATTACATCCATTTGAGTCAGAGCCATGACAAGTGGGGGGAAGAGTCATCTGGAAATATTCTGTAGACTAGATTCCAACTTGAGACATTTGCACTTGGTAACTCAGTCTCCCAGGCACGCATCTAGCAAGTACTCAACATATACTGTTGGAGACTCAGCTTCTGCTGTTACAACCAGGCTTGTGTTGGTGGCGATCTGGGTAAGGCCGGCGTATATATTGAGTGCAGAGTACTGTATTAAGCACTTTGGAGAGCATAATGTAACAGACATTCCCCACCCACGAGTTCACAGTCTATTCGGCACGGGTTAAGTTACTGAACCCCAACTCACTGCTGGGCTTTTGTGGGGCTGCTATGGAGTCCCACGGCGGCGGAACAGGAGATTGTACCTCGGGGTATGGAAATTGGGAAGCTCCAAAAGAATCCCCAGCCAGCCAGCTGAGATCAATACAATAGTGCACGTGAGGAGCACATGACAGTATCTCCACCCCTTCCCCATCGGCGGGTCTCATTTCCTGCCCCAAAGGGGCTCACATTCTGATACTCCGATACTGCCGCTTCCAGGACCCACCCACGGCGCTGAATTCACTGAGGAGGGTGGCGAGTTAGGTGTGGAGAAGGTTTCCAATGGACGGGGGCTGGAGGTGCACCCCCTTTTGGATAATGGGTTTGGGCTCGGGGGGAGGTGTATGAGCCTTGCAAAAACAACCCCTCCCCTTCTAGCACATTCCAGGCACTAAGTCCTGGGTTGAGGGTGTGCAAGGTTACTGGCTGGGATGATTTTATGGTTGAGTGGGCAATACTAGCTAATTGGGGCTTGACCCAAGCCCAGGAAGAGAGCTCAATGACAGAGACACACAAGACACACAGAGACACACAGAGCCAGTGAGCATGCACCGCCATGCACCCCATAGTTGCAGCCCCCACAAAACCCTCACCTCTAGACCCAGAACAGCAATCATTTCCCCCCAAAACAACACTTCATTGCATCACAACCCCTCAAATTCCTCCGCTCCTGAGAACCAAGTCAGAGCTCAGCTACAAACAGTGTTAACCACACAGATGTGTCCAATCTGATTATCTTCCACCTACCGCAGCACTTGCAACCCATGTTAAGTGCCTACCAAAAACTATCATTTCATTGACAGGATCAACAAGTAAATGGTATCAAACTTTCTCCTCCCATCTTCAGCCCTCTCCATTGCATACACATCATTAATCCCATTGACACAGACTCTCCAGCCCCACCACACACACACACCACCTGTTTTCTTCACTCCCTCTTGGATAATTCAGTACAAAAGATATCATTTATCCCAAGCCTAGATTATCAACTCGAGTCACTGCTATAACTACTTACCTTGTATCCAGCCCAGCGCTCAGTACAGTGCTTGGCATACAGTAAGTATTTAACAAGTACCATTATCTTTATCAATAATTCAAAGTCAATCATACTTAGGGAATACTTACTGAGGGCAGAACACTGACCTAAACACTGGGGTGAGCACAAGGTAACTCCTAACCGCAGCCCTTTCCCACAAAAGGCCACCACAATTATGCCAATTATCCCAAAGGTGGGTCTCCCTACCCTACCCCTTTAATTCATACCTCAGACTAGCCCCTTCTTCAGGCCCCTCAATCACCATAATCAATAAAATCACTAATATCTCAAGCCTAAACATCCAAGTCATTGCTGAGTCATCCATATAAAACCAACTCCCCTGATAAGTCACTCCATCACCATTGGAATCAACATCACTTAGCCCAGCCTTAAGTTATCCCCCCAAAAGCATCAACCCAACTCACTGCTGAATCCTCAAAACCAAACCGTTTGCCCTACCCACCTCAGTACCACTAGCATAAGAAACAGATAGAGAAAGCCAACTTTGGGGGGATTTTAACCCAATACATTAACTACCACAGCTGAACTATCAAGCCAAAAACTATCACAGCTAAACAAAAGATATGCAAACCAAGGAGACAGCATAAGCCTAGCTCACCAAAACCCGAGAAAAACATACTCTGTCTTCTCTTCACAACGTACAGGAAGGCAAGCCCCCAAGCCTTATCTAAGGTAGAAAAAGATCCACCTGCCTCTAGGGCTTTAAAGGGCCAGTGCCATGCCCTATTGTAGGGCACCTAATGGAGAGACTGGGTGGCCCAGGAGAGGGAGGGAGGGACGGGAGTGGGGGTGTTGGGGAGAAAGGGCCTCTAGGAGCAGGAAAGAAAAAGAGGCAGAAGGCTATTAAAGAGAAGGGGATTTGCAGCTGCTCATTGTTAAAAGGATCTGGAAAAACATCCTTAATTATAGACACCTGCAACCCCTTCACATACTCCTCGAGGATAGGGTTCAATTCTCATCCAGGGCTATCCCAGCGCCTAGTACAGTGCTTTACACCCAGGAGGATATTCAGTAAATAGGAATGAACTAGCGAATGAATAAATGAATCAATCAGTCAGTAAACTCAAGCTCTTCCCTGAAGTCTCCCCAGACCCAGGCCCCACTGTCCCCTGCACTCTTGCTCTCCTCTTTGTTTTCTTTTTAATGGTATTTGTTAAGCACTTTCTGTGTGCCAAGCACTGTGCTGGGCACCACGGTGGATACAAGAGAGGTTGGACACGATCATTGTCCCATGTGGGGCTTGCCCTCTTGATCCCCCATTTTACAGAAGAGGTGACCGAGGCCCAGAGAAGTGAAGCTACTTGCCCAGGGTCACACAGAAGATGGATTGTGGAGCAGAGGTTGGAAGTCAGGAACCCTAGCCCTTTCTGCTAGGCCACGCTGCTTCTCTCCTCCCTGCTTCTGTTCCTTTTAGCCTCAGAGGAAAGATTGTTGGTAAAAGAAGTAATTAGAGGAGGCCAAGTTTGGGGGCCTCTTCATCCAAGAATATGGCGAAAGTGGAGGAAAAAGGCAGGGAAGGTGAAGAAGACAGGAAAGAAGGATGGGTCAGGCCACTTGGGTGGCTGCTGATGGCCCTTGCAGATCTGGGACTGACAGATAATAATAATGGTATCTGTTAATAGCTTGCTTTGTAGCAAGCACTGCATTAAGCCCTGTTGCCCAGGGTGTCACGTGTCTCACAGAACACTTTTTTAATGCTATTTGTAAAGCGCTTACTATGTGTTCAACACTGTCTTAGACCCCGGGGTAGGAACAAGTGAATTCGTTCAGAAACAGTCCCTGTCCCTTATAGGGCTCACAGTCTAAGTAGCAGGAAGAACAGGAGAACCGAGGCCCAGAGAAGGGAAGTGACTTGGCCAAGGTCACACAGCAGACAAGTGGCAGAGCCAAGATTAGAACTCCTGACCGTCTGACTCCCAGGCCCCTGCCTGATTGACTTTTTTGAACCTCACACTGTTGATCCTTTCCTTTCCACTCATTTTTCAGTGTGCCACTATTTACTCAAATTCACCCTTTATCTGCGCTCCTCGTTTTAGGGAGGTGGAATTTAGGGAAAACAGGGGAATTTTATGGTTCCTTTAAAGGCACACCTCCTCCGAAAGACTTTCCCCTATTAAACTCTCATCAAACCTGGGGAAATGGGGGAATTTTATGGCTCATATAAGGTACATCTCCTCCAAGAGGCCTTCCCTGACTCGGCCCCCATTCCCTTTTCTCCCACTCCCTTCTGGGTCACCCTGACTTGCTCCCTTTATTCACCCCCTCCCTCAGTCCCACAGCACTTTTGGCCATATCCATAATTTCTTTATTTATATTAATGTTGGTCTCCTTTTCTAGACTGAAAGCTCTGTTTGGGAAGGAAATGTGACAGCCAGTTCTGTTGTAATGTACTCTCCCAAGTGGTTAGTACAGTGCTCTGCACACAGTAGGCACTAAATAAATACCACTGATGGATTGATTGGCTCTTAGATTGAAAGCCTGGAGCCTGGACAATGTCTCTTGATGCTTTCTCATGCTGCCAACAGACACCTCAATGGTGGGGAACACTTTCTGGGCCCCAAGTGGGACAGAAACTTTGTCTGAGGTAATTGTCTTCTGATCTAAAAACTTCATATATTAGAGGCCACCCCATTTATCTTGCCCCTCATCGTGTGCACGAATGTTTGCAATCTGTGGTTAGATTGCTATCTCTTTGAAGTGGCTTAACTAATTCCACAGAAAGTAGTTTCTTTCAGCTGGGAGATTTGGGTCAATGAGCCAAACTGAAAAATTGCTAAGGGTTCTTGGCACTAAACTGAAACCAATCCAGGAATTGCTAAACTGATAATTAACCTCTGGGATAATGTTGGTATTTAATGTTGGTATTTGTTAAGCGCTTACTATGTGCCGAGCACTGTTCTAAGCGCTGGGGTAGACATAGGGGAATCAGGTTGTCCCACATGGGGGCTCACAGTCTTAATCCCCATTTTACAGATGAGGTAACTGAGGCCCAGAGAAGTTAAGTGACTTGCCCACAGTCACACAGCTGACAAGTGGCCGAGCCGGGATTCGAACTCATGACCCCTGACTCCAAAGCCCGTGCTCTTTCCACTGAGCCACACTGCTTCTCTGATGCAGTCCCAGCTCAAGTCCATGCATATGCCTAGCTTGTCACTAATCAGTCTATCAGTCAATGGTATTTACTGAGCCCTTACTATATGTAGAGCAGTGTACTCAGCATTTGGGAGAGAACTATAGGACAGAATGGGTAGATACACTCAAATCGATCTATCAGTGTTATTTATCGAGTGCTTACTGTGGGCAGAGAACTGTACTAAACACTTGGGAGAGGACATTAGAATAGAGTTGCTAGACGTGTTCCCTGGCCACAAGGAGTTTATGGCGTAGACGGGAAGACAGACATTAATCTAAATCAATAAATTCCAGATATGTCCATGACTGCTGTGGAACGGAGGGAGGGGTGAATAAAGGGTGCAAATCCAAGTGCAACTGCGAAGCAAATAGAAGTCTTCTATCTTGTCCAGTCTCGGTGCAGTTTTTAGGTGCAAAGAAAGTGCTTAATAAATACCATCATTATCATACACACCTTGCTTCTGCTGCAGGCACAAGGGACAGTTGAAGGGAGTGGGAATACACACACACACACACACACACACACAAAACCATACACACCCTCCCTCGCCTGCTTCTCCCCCCTTTCTCTGTAGCTCATCGTGAAACTCCATTTCTTACCTCTGCTTATTAGGTATTGTAGTGTCCATCTCTCCAACTGGACTTTAAGCTCAGAAGATGTTGTGTCTTCATCTTTCAGCATCCCTTGCTCCCCACTTGTGCTCTTAGACTGTGAGCCCCCAAGACTAATTCTCACTTGTGCCTTCTCTCCCCGCACTTAATACAGTGTTCTCCACCTAGTAAGAATGTAATACCTTTACTATGACTGTTATTGCTACTATGGCACAGCTCCAAGCTCATTTCCTCCAGGAAGCCAGCCCTGATTGACTCCACCCACTTTTCTACCATCCCAATACTCTGTGTGACTCGTGCCGTGAGCGTCCCGCTCCGGGAGTCAGAAGTCACGGTTCACCGGTGACCGTGCGTGGCCACGGACGAGTGTGTGGTCCGGATACCCTGAGGGGAGTGATGCCCCGGCTTGCACATGAGGCTTTGGTTCCGAGGTTGTGGGTGACGGTGGGCCACCCGTTCTGCCCCTGGCCCCCGTGCCCTGAAGAGATGCCCTCGGCCTCGTCCCTCTCTCGGACCCAGATGGCCGCTGGCCTGCGAGCCTGGGCCTGTCTGGACGGATATCAGGGTCCCCGGCAAAATTCTGCCTGTAATCCTCATCTAGACCTCTGGAGACCCATTTTGAGAGATGAGTGGATTACTCATACGGAGGTCCAGAGTCTCTCATCCTACCTTCTGGAAAAAGCTGAGAACCGTGTTTGTTACCAGACATTTCAGTCTCGGGGCTGGGGGCGAAGAAACCAGCAGTATCAGAGCTGGAAAGAGCTGGGTAGCAGATTGTAGACAGCTTAGTTTGGGGTAGACACTAATCTCCCCATATCCTAAAACACTGACCCTAATTCCAAGAAAGGATGTGTATGGACAGATAGATGTAGCTGACTGCTGCTATGTCCTAACAAGACTTGTCCCCCTCCCCCTTGCCCCCGGGCCCCCTTTGGGGAACTAATAGGAATTTGGGGAGACTGTGCCTCTCTATCACCCCTCTGGTGACAGCAGCCTTGTTCAGGGAGCCTGCACCTTTTCATCGTTCACTGGTGGTACTAGGCATCGCTCTAGTAATAGTATATATAGTATAATAGTAATTATAATAATTACACTATAGTATAGTATAATAATGTTGGTATTTGTTAAGCGCTTACTATGTGCAGAGCACTGTTCTAAGCGCTGGGGTAGAAACAGGGTAATCAGGTTGTCCCACGTGAGGCTCACAGTTAATCCCCATTTTACAGATGAGGTAACAGGCACAGAGAAGTTAAGTGACTTGCCCAGAGTCACACAGCTGACAAGAATCTTGATTCTGTTTATTGCTATTGTTCTTGTCTGTCTGTCTCCCCCGATTAGACTGTAAAGCCATCAAAGGGCAGGGACTGTCTCTATCTGTTACCCATTTGTACATTCCAAGTGCTTAGTACAGTGCTCTGCACATAGTAAGCGCTCAATAAATACTATTGAATGAATGAATGAATGAAAGTGGCAGAGCCGGGAGTCAAACCCAAGACCTTAGACTCCGAAGCCCAGGCTCTTTCCACTGAGCCACGATACTTCCCCCGTCTGTAAACATCTGATAGTAGTATAGTATAGTAAAACATAGTACCGAATATAGTATATATCATATAGTATAGTACAGTTTAGTTTAGTATAGTATAAAAGTAGAAAAGCAGGAGGTGGGGGTACAGAGGTAGATAGGTTGTGAGAGGAGGAGGGAGACCTCTTCTGCACATAACCCTGATGAGGATGAGAGAGTTGAAGAAGGAACAGGTGGAAGATGAGCCTGGATGGGTGCAAGGGAAGTTTTAGGGCAATCCTGCTTGATGATTTCAGAGGGGACAGGAGGAAGATGAGCCTGGATGGGTGCAAGGGAGGTTTTAGGGCAATCCTGCTTGATGATTTCAGTTTTTCCTGGTGAAGCATCTAGCAAGGTCAACCGCTGGAGGTTCACAAGGAGTGGGGAGACAGGAACTGAATGTTTCTGTAGAAAAATCCAGGCAGCAGAGTGAAATAAGGGCTGGAGTGGGAAGAGGCAGGAGGCAGGGAGGCTGAAACAGCTATCAAGGAGGTAAAGGATAAGTGTTTGGCTTAGCATCGTACCAGTCTGGATGGAGAGGAAAGAGCACATTTTATTGATGGTGTGAAGGCTGAAATGACATGATCTGGTGTTAGGCTAAATATGTAGGCTGATTGAGATGATTTTTCTACAAAAATGTTCAGTCCCTGTCTCCCCGCTCCTCAAGAACCTCCATTCTGTCAGAGGCAAGAGGCAGGCAGTAATTGGTATTTACTGATTGCCTACTGTGTGAAGAACACTGTATTAAGCACCGTGGGAGAGGACGCTACAACAAACAGATGTATTCCCTGCCCATAATGGGCAGGCCCTCCCTGCCAGTCTGGGAGTCCCATGAGGGGCAGGGATCGTGTCCGACTGGATCATCTGATGGCCGACCCAGCGTTTGGCATGCCGTCAGCACTTAATGTGTGCCAAATAGCCGTAATTTATTCATTTATCTTTTTCTATTAATTTCTATCTCCCCCTTTAGACTGTGAGCTCATTGGGGACAGGGTAGCTGTCTGTTATATATCTGTGTTGTACTCTCCCAAGCACTTAGTACAGTGCTTTGCACACAGAAAGCACTCAATAAATAGAACTGAATGAACGAATGGTTTTCATCATCCTTGTCATTCATACCACCCTGCGTCTGGCAAGGGAAGACCACCGAAAAGCAGCCTTTTTTTAAAAATGGTATTTGTTAAGCATTTACTATGTGCCAGGCATTGTACTGAGCGTTGGAGTAGATACAAGCTAATCAGGTTGGACACAGTCCCTGCCCCAGAGGAGGCTCACAGTCTTCATCCCCGTTTTACATATGAGGGAACCGTAGCATAAAGAAGTGAAGTAACTTGCTCAAGGTCACATAGTAGATAAGTGTGCTTACTGGGTGCAGAGCACTGTGCTAAGCTCCTGGGCGAGTACACTCTAACGGAACTGGTGGACATATTCCCTGACACTTCTTCCCTTCGCCCTCTCAGGGACCGGGACACTGCTCAACTGACCTCAGTCTGGCCTGTATCCTCCTCTGGCCCCTGATCAAGAGATACCAACACTCTATGAGATATTTATTTATTTTAATGTCTGCCTTCCCAAGTAGACCAGAAGGTCTTTTTTTTTTAATAAAAAAAGGCATTTGTTAAATGCTTACTATGTGCCAGGTACTGTTCTAATCACTGGGGCAGATACAAGATAATCAAGTTGGACACAATCCACAGATGAGGTAACCGAGGCAATGAGAAGTTAAGGTAACTAAGATAAATAACAGAGAAGTGAAGAGACTTGCAAGGAGTAAGCATTTAACAAATACTATTTTTTAAAAAGTATACCAAAAAACCAACGATAAAAAAAGCAGGGAGGGGTAACTGTCTGCCCCATGGTGATGGTTTTGAAAATCTGTTGTGTGGCAGGAAAACCAGATCAGGAACACTTCAGTGAAGCGAAGAACGCGGATAACACAGACAGCATGGCCTAGGGCAGAGAGCACAGGCCTGGGAGTCAGAAGGACCTGAGTTCTATTTGTGAATTGTTTGTAGTACAACCATGGACATGTCACTTGGCTCCTATGAGTCCCAGTTTCCTCAACTGCACAATAGGGATACCTGTTCTCCTCCCTACTTGGGCTATGCGTCCCATCTAAGACAGTGGCCGTGTCCAACCTAGGGACAGGTATTTGTCCTTGGGCCCATTTGCCCAGTAAAGCTTGTTATTTGGGCAGGAAACATCTCCACCCATTATTTATTCCAATTTATGTCAGTCTCCCCGGCTCCAGGTCATAAGCTCTATATGGGCAGGGAATGTGTCTGCTAATTCTGTTGGATTGGACTCTCCCGAGACCTTAGTACAGTGCTCTGCACTTAGTGCTCGATGAATACCAGTGATTGAATGATCCACCGGCCAACAGGGTGGATGCTGAGATAGGGGGCCTCCCGGGGTCGCTCTGGAAGAAGGCCCGGCCCTCCACCGGTGGGTGCTGGGGGGCGGGCCGCCACCTTTCCGTGGCTCGGCAGTCTCTGCGGGGGGCGGCCATCGCGGGTGTCTGGTCATCCTGGGGTCGCTCACCTGAAATCATCTCGGGGGGTGAAAGATTTAGAGATCTGAGCAGGAAACATCCATGGCAAAGTACTCATCAAATTTTCAATCTTTCAATCAATGGTATCAACTGAGCACTTCCTAAGTGCAGAGATCTGTGCTGAGCACTTGGAAGAGTGCAATACAGTAGAATTACTACTACTACTAATGATAGTAATCATAAGGGCATTTATCAAGCACTTACCATGTGTCAAGCAAGGTTTAAGTGTCGAGGCAGGTACAAGTTAATCAGGTCGGACACAATCCCTGTCCCATATAGAGTGCGCAATCAGCAGCGTGGCTCAGTGGAAAGAGCACGGGCTTTGGAGTCAGAGGTCACGGGTTCAAATCCCGGCTCGGCCATTTGTCAGCTGTGTGACTATGGGCAAGTCACTTAACTTCTCGGTGCCTCAGTTACCTCATCTGTAAAATGGGGATCAAGACTGTGAGCCCCACGTGGGACAACCTGATTCCCCTGTGTCTACCCCAGCGCTTAGAACAGTGGTCGGCACATAGTAAGCGCTTAACAAATACCAACATTATTATTATTATTATTAAATAGGAGAGAGACTAGGTGTTTAATCCCTATTTTACAATTGAGGAAACTGAAGCACAGAGAAGTGAAACGTCTTGGCTGAGGTGCCACAGCAAGCAACTGGCAGAGCTGGGATTAGAACCCAGATCCTCTGACTCCCAGGTCCCATGCTCTTTCCACCTGGGCACGATGCTCCAAATTGGTAGCGTGGAAGCAGAATGGTCCACTGGTCCCGCAACTGTACCTCTTTCTTTGTCTCTGATCTCCCTCTCCTAGCTGTTTCAACTCCAGACCTGCTTGACCACTCTAATCACTTAAGGCCTGGATTTACTCAAGAAAATTTGGTACCAAAGATGAAACTAGTCTCTTGTGCCCTGGCCCTGATTATCAGTAGTATCAGATCACTTAGAACAGAACAGGTCCGGAAAAGGCCTGTAGGGCTTACTGATTTCTATCCTAAAGTATTTCTTTTGTATTCTATTCTTCTGATAATATAAATGCTGTACCAACAGTATATGAAGAAACACTGTGTTGCTGGAAGTTGAGCTGGCCTTGAAATACAGAGGGAACGCTGCCATTCAACCAGCACTCCCTGCTAGCACTGACAAATAAACTTTTCTCTGACATTCCCTTTAAATACAATTAAGTCCTTGACGATTTTCCTTCCACAAAAGACGTAATCCTTGCCCTCAAGATAGCTTAAAATCTACTGGGAGTGACAGACATTAGTTTGCCTCCCCTAATAATGGTAATAACTGTAATAATGACCATGGTAATAACTGTGATATGTTAAGCGTTCACTATGCGCCAAGCACTGAACTAAGCATTGGGATAACCACAAGACAACAGGGTCAGACACAGTCTGCCCCAGAACGAGGTACCAATCTAAGGAAGGAGGAGGACGTGGACTGAATCCCTGTTTCCAGAAGGCGAAAGAGAAGCTGAGGGAAGTGAAATGACTAGCCCAAGGTCACAGAGCACTTGAACACCCTTTTTGCAGATGAGGGGACAGACACAGAGAAGTTAGGTGACTTGCCCAAGGTCACATAATACGCAAGTAAGTACTTACTGCATGCAGAGCACTGAACTATGCAGGTGAAAGAGTACAACACAAGAGTTGGTAGGGAAACTCCTTGCCCAAAATGATTTTACAGCCTAGAGGGGGAGACAGACACGAATAGAAATCATTTATGTATGTATATTCATTCATTCATCTCATTCAATCATATTTATTGAGCTCTTACTGTGTGCAGAGTACTAAGCACTTGGGGGAGGACACTACAACAATTCTCTAGACTGTAAGCTCATTGTCAACAGAGACTGTCGCTGTTTATTGTTGAATTGGACTTCCCGAAGCACTTAGAACAGTGCTCTGCACACAGAAGTGCTCAATAAATACAATTCAGTGAATCAATAAATAGTCACACTCCCTGCCCATGAGGAGCTAGAGTGGTCCACAGTCAGGGAGACAGACACCAGTACAAATAAATTACAGATTTGGACATGAGTCCTGTGGGGCTTGGAGTGGGGGAATGTGGGGGTCAGAGGGCTGAGGGGGAAAGTCAGTCACCCCAATCATGGTGGATAGAGCAGGACAGACGTTGTTGGCCACACTGCAGTCAAGCAGTGTTCTCCAATTATTTAAGGACTAAAAAGGAGAGTGATTGAGTTTTCCTAGGCCTTTCCCTGTAATGAAAGAGAACCAAGAAAAATTTGCGCATTTCAGGGGATCTGATCTTCAAAGGCACGGGGAGTGTGTCCTGTGTATGGGACTGTCCCAGGCATCTCATATGGTGCTGTACACAAAGAAGCCTTCCCTGACTAAGCCTCCCTTTCCTCTTCTCCCACTTCCTTCTGCGTCGCCCTGACTCGCTCCTTTCATTCATTCCCCCCTCCCAGTCCCACAGCATTTATGTCCACAGCTATCATTTATTTATTTATATCAGTGTCTTTCTTCCCCTCTAGACCGTAAGCCCATGTATGCTTATTGTTAGACTAGACTCTCCCAAGGGCATAGTCCAGTGCTCGGCACACAGTAAGCGCTCAATAAATACACTTTAATCAATGAATGAATGAAAACAGACAATCATTAAATACTAGTGAATGCAAGCTCAGAGAGAAAAAAAAATCAATAACTTTTAGACAAGTGGCGTGGCCTAGTGATAGAGCCCAGGGCCTGGGAGTCAAAAGGACCTGGGTTCTAATCCCAGCTCTGCCACTTGCCTACTAAATGATACTAGGCAAACCATCTCACTTCTCTTTAGCTCAGTTATCTCAGCCATAAAATGGGGATTGAGACTGTGAGCCCCATGTAGGACATGGACTGTGTCCAACTTGATTAGCTTGTATCTCCCCCAAACTGGTACAGTACCTGGCACAAAATAAGAACTTATCAAATACCAGTTAAAAAAAAAATGCACTTGGATTGGCTCCCCTTTATTCACCCCTGCCTCAGCCCCACAGCACTTATATATCTATAATTTAGTGATTTATATTCCTGTCTGGCTCCCCCTCTTGACTGTAAGATCACTGTGGGCAGGGAATGTGTCTAGGAGTTATAGGGTACTCTCTCAAGAGCTTAGTACAGTGCTCTGCACACAGTAAGCGCTCATTCTTATAATGGGAGACACACATTCATATAATAAATGACAGGTATGGACAAAAGTACTCTGGGGCTGGGAGAGGGGATGAATAAAGGGAGCAAATCAGAGTGAGGCAGAAGGGAGTGGGAGGAGAGGGAAGGAGGGCTTAGTCGGGGAAGGCCTCCCAAGTGCTCTGCACTCAGCAAGCGCTCAATAAATACGACTCACTGTCCAACTTGATTAACGAATGGCTGTTGGACCGATCGACAAGATGGTTAGTTACGGGAAACCTAAAGAGCCTCAGATGACAATTAACACCCATTCCCTCCCTCCATTATTCCCTAGGTTTCACGAGGGTTTCTTCCAAACAGATTTTCACATTGGAAGGAGCTGTATTTGACTGTCCCGTGCCCTGGACCAGGCCAAATTACCCAAGGGGCCTGAGGTGAATTGAGCTGGGCTAAGCTACTCATTCATTCATTCAATCATATATATTGAGTGCTTACCGTGTGCAAAGCACTGTACTAAGCGCTTGGGAGAGTACAATAGAACAATACAAAGATACATTCCCTGCCCACCAGAAGCCAGGGAGCTGGGCAAGAGCTTGAGCCCCATTTGACTTGGCTGGTGATTCTTTCTAAACACTGAGGAAAAACCGCCTAGCCCTGGTGGCTGAAGCCAGGGCCTGCTAGTCAGAGGACCTGGATTCTACTTTCAGTTCCACCACTTGTCTGCGGTGTGACCTTGGGCAAGTCACCTCACTTCTCTGGGCCTCAGTTAACTCTTCTGTAAAATGGGGGTGCAAACCGTATGCCCCACGTAGGACAAGCACTGTGCCCAACCTGATTAACTTGTATCTACTCCAGCGCTTAGAACAGTGCTTGACAAAAGTAAGCACCTAACAGATGACACTGAAAAGGAAAAAAAAAAAAAAGACAAAGAGGGAGGGAGTCAGGCTGAAGAGTCAGTCAGTCCGTCATATTTATTGAATGTTTACTGGGTGCAGGGCACTGTGCTAAGCACTCTTGGGAGAGTACAATAGAACAATAAATGGACACATTCCCTGCCCACAACGAGATTAGTCTAGAGGGGGAGACAAACAATAACTAAATAAATGACAGATATGGACATAAGTGCTGTGGGGCTGAGAGGGGGATGAACAAAGGGAGGAAGTCAGGGCGACGCAGAAGGGAGTGGGAGAAGAGGAAAGGAAGGCTTGGTCAAGGAAGGCCTCCCAAGCACTTAGTACTGTGCTCTGCACACAGTAAGCACTCAATAAATACAATTGCCTGACTGCCTACCTGATTAAATTGTATCTACTCCAGTACTTAGAAGAGTGCTTGACACATAGAAATGCCATTTAAAAGAAATAGAAAAAAGAGAGAGAGAGGAAGTCAGACTGAAGAGGAACTGGCCAACTACCCTGGGCCTTGATAAGTCACATCACTTCTCTGGGCCTCAATTACCTCATCTGTAAAATGGAGATCAATCATAAATTAATGACTACTTATAATTTAACCTCCAAGATTATCTTACTGGGGTAATTTTTGTTATCTTACTTGGTTGATTTTGGTGGGGGTGATCTAGGGGTGTGATAAAACCTCTGAATGATAAGTAAAGACTCACAAGTCTACCCAAAGAATCACCAGCAATATATCCAACAGTGGGCCCTGTGGAAGGAACGCATGGCTGGGAGTCTGAGGTTCTGGGTTCTAAGTGGCTCTGCCACTTGTCTGCTGTGTGACCTTGGACAAGTCACTTCACTTCTCTGGGCCTCAGTACCCTCATCTGTAAAATGGAGATTAATAATGTAATAATTTGGTATTTGTTAAGCGCTTACTATGTGCAGAGCACTGTTCTAAGCGCTGGGGTAGATACAGGGTAATCAGGTTTGTCCCACGTGAGGCTCACAGTTCATCCCCATTTTACAGATGAGGTAACTGAGGCACAGAGAAGTTAAGCGACTTGCCCACAGTCACACAGCTGACAAGTGGCAGAGCCGGGAGTCGAACCCATGACCCCTGACTCCGAAGCCCAGGCTCTTTCCACTGAGCCACGAGATTGAGACGGTGAGTCTCATGTGGGACAGGGAAGTGTTCGACCTGATGAGGTTGTATCTACCCTGGCCCTTAGAACAGTGCTTGACACATAGAAGTGCTTACCAAATACCACCATCCTCATCTCACTTAGCAGAGCCTTAGTTCCCTCATCTGTAAAATGGGGATTCGATACTTGTTTTCTCTCCTACTTAGGCTGTGGGACAAGCACTGTATCCATCTGATAATCAGGTCGGACACGGTTTCTGTCCCATGTGGGGCTCATAATGATGATGATGATGATGATTATAATATTAAGCGAAGTCTGTGTCCCCCATGGTGCTCACAGTCTCAATCTCCATTTTACAGACGAGGTAAATGAAGCACAGAGAAGTGAAGTGTCATGCCCAAGGTCACTCAGCAGAAAAGCAGCAGCACCAGAATTAGAACCCAGGTCCTCTCGACTCCTAGGCCCATGCTATTTTGGAACAGGCTGTTGTCTCCGGTCTCTCTATGCTACATCTCTCTGGGAGTGGAAGGCTCAGCGGTGCAGTCCGTAGCGAACAGGAGGGTGGAGGCCCTGGACCTGCTATTGGTACTACAGAGGACAAGCATAAATTAGTCCAGAAGGCCCTTAAAAATCAGAGAGGACGTTATCAGCCAGCCCAAACAGGTGGGTATCTTTATCTTTTGGGTCGCAAACCCCCTCTGCCCCGTCCCAAAGGGAATGGAAATGGAAATGGGAAACGGAAATGAGGTTTGAAGGAGGGGTACTCCAGGCTTCACCCCTCAGGGTCGCACCTGGAGAGTTTCCAGTACTTCACCAGTCTCGACTACGGAAGGGAGAATCAAGCAGAGGCATTTCCTTTCCTAGCTTGGGCAATGGCTAGCAAGTGGAAGGCAATCGTCTACAAGGAAAAACCCCCCAGTGCTGGGCAGCAGCAGCACGGGAGAGAGTCCAGGGAGGAGACTCAAGTTGACCGCACGGAAGGAAGCAAAGGTAAACTGCTTCCGTATTTTTACCAAGAAAACTCTACGGATACACTACAGGAATGATTGCAGGTGGAAGTGGGGCATACTGGAAGAGATGTGTCTATGGCATCTGTCAGACAGAACGTGACAGAATAAGGCAACCACCTCCATTGCAGGCTTTCTTGGGTAGGATTAAGAAGCAGTATGGTTTACTGGATAAAGAACAAGCTTGGGAGTCAGAAGGTCATGGGTTCTAGTCCTGGCTCTGCCGCTTATCTGCTTAACTTATCTTGGGTAAGTCACTTCACTTCTCTGTTCCCTCTTCTATAAAATGAGGGTTAAGACAGTGAGCCCCATGAGGGACATGGACTGTGTCCAACCTGATTACCTTCTATCTCCCCTAGGGCTCAGTACTGTCCCTGGCATATAAAAAGTACCTCACAAATACCATTAAAAAAAAAACAATAACAAAAAAAGCCTCATGGCCGAGTGGATAAAGCATAGGCCGGGGAGTCAGAAGGACCTGAGTTCTAATCCCAGTTGTGCAACATGCCTGCTTTGTGACCTTGGGCCAGACGCTTAACTTCTCTGTGCCTCAGTGACCTCATTTGTCAAATGTGGGATATGGGCAAATGTCCAAACTGATTACCTTGTATATACCCCAGGGCATAGACCAGTCCCTGCCTGGATTACTGCATCAGCTTCCTTTCTGACCTCCCAACCTCCTGCCTCTCCCCATTTCAGTCCGTATTTCACTCCACTGCCCAGATTATCCTTCTTCAGAAACATTCAGGGCACGTCACCCCCCTCCTCAAAAAACCCCAGTCGCCTGCCAATCCACCTCCCTAACAAATAAAAACTCCTCACTATTGGCTTTAGAGCTCTTTATCACCCAGCCCCTTCCTACCTCACCTCCCTTCTCTCCTACATCCCAGTCCACACACTCCGCTCCTCTGGTGCTCACCTTCTCACCGTGCCTTGATCTCACCTGTCTCCCCGACAACCCCCGGCCCACCTACCTCTGGCCTGGAATGCCCTCCCTCCTCCTATCTGCCAAACAATCACTCTTACCCGCTTCAAAGCCCCACTGAAGGCTTACCTCCTCCAAGAAGCCTTCCAGAGTAAGCCCCCTTCCCTTCAGTTCCCCCTCCCTTCCAGGACACCTCAACTCGCTCCCTTTGCCCTTCCCCACCTCTCCCCGCCCCATAGGACTTATGGATATAGGTATACATCTATAATTCTATTTATTTGTTTTGATGTCTGTCTCTCCCGACCTCCAGACTGTAAACCCACTGTGGGCAGGGTTTGTCTCTCTTTATTGTACTTTCCAAGGGCTTAGTACAGTGCTCTGCACACCGTAAGCATTCAATAAATACAATTGAATGAATAGCCACTAGGCCTCACTGCTTCTCCGAGTATTTACAGCATAATGAGGCAGTCAGACTTCCAAATTAAAACCATCTAGGGAAGGTTGCCTTTAGGTTTGGTGGGTTTTACCTTTCTGGTTATTTTTAGAGTTTTAAGGTGGTGCTGCTGATTTTCCATAGGAAGGAAAAAAAAGGAAAGAGGGAGGAATGAAGGAGAGGAGAAAGACTGTGAGGAGAGGAGGCAAAGAAAGGTTTTATTCTCCTAGCTCCTCAAACTCTCGTGCTAATAGTAGGGTTGGTAGACCTTAAGACCACTCTGGCATCTTTCAGAAACCAAGAATCACCGGGTTAAAGGCCGTCAGCCCTGTTAACTCATTCACTCTGTTAATTCTGGGCGTGGGGGGTCAAAGGTCATGGGTTCTAATCCCAGCTCCGCCCCTTGTCTGTTGTGTAACCTTGGGGAAGTCACTTCCCTTCTCTGGGCCTCAGTGAACTCACCTGGGAAATGGAGAATAAGACTATGAGCCCCACCTAGGTCAGAGACTGCGTCCAACCCGATCTGCTTGTATCCACCCCAGCATTTAGTACAGTGCCTGGCAAATAGCAAGTGCTTCACAAATTCCATAATTATAATTATCATTCAAGCATATTTATTAAACGCTGAATAGTGTGCTGAGAACTGGACTAAGGGCATAGAAGAGGAGGACAGAAGACTAAACAGACATATTCTTCGGCCGCTATCATCGCCGCTTCCTCCATCTGCTGAGGAGAGGTCTCATCAGACAGGGAGTCAGGGAGACGGGAGAAGGGGATAGCTGTACTTAAAGACGCAGAGGCCGGTCACCCTCCAGCTGAGGGACGGGATCTCCTCGGACATCTTTCGGAAGCCCATGCTCTCGTAGAGCTTCTGGGCCGCGTACTGCACGCAAGTGGTGTTGAGGAGGACGGCGTCGCAGCCCCGATCCCGGGCAAACCGCAACACGGTCCGGACCAGGGCCTGGGCGATGCCCCGACCCCGCTGATCCTTCGCCACGGACATGCGGAGCAGCTGCATCCGCTTCCCCCCGGACGGGTCCGGCGCGGGCCGGGCAGCCACCAGGCCCACCACGCGTCCGGCCGACTCCGCCACCCAGAAGCCGCAGCCGTCCGCCTCCAGGTAGGACCGGCGGATGTCCTTCAGGTCGGTGCGAAGGGCGTTCTCCACGTAGTCCCGCCAGGGTCTTTTCAGGAACTCCCAGAGGGCGGTCAGCAGGACGGGCGGAGCCGCGAGGACCAGGGGGATGGAGCCCGTAGCCGCGAACAGGGAGAGGGACACCGCCAGGAGGAACAGTCCAGTCCGGGGAAGGGTGACCAGGTGCCAGAAGGAGGCAGGGGCGTGCTCCGTTATTCCGCTGGAGAAGAGATCCCGCACGGCCTCTCCGTCGCCCTCCCGGAACTGTCGGATGCGGTAGTGGCCCATGACGGGGGATGCGGTCGCGTCTCCTACAGCCGCCACGGGAGAGACCAGACCCGATTCCCCCGACTCAGATTGGCCGGGTCACGTGGTGCCCCTTCCACCCTGGGCCCACCATCGCTGTGGGCAGGGAACGGGTCCGCTTACGGTTCTACTGCACTCTTCCGAACGCTTAGTACAGTGCTCTGCACAAAGCAAGTGTTCCATAAATATGAATGGCTGACTGACATGGGGAAGTCCGCCATTTTGAGCTGCCTCATTGGGCCTAGGACAGCTAATGTCTGCTCGCTACCCTCCAGGCTTTGAACTCATTGTGGGCAGGGAATGTTTCAGTTATTATTCTACTGTACTCTCCCAAGTGCTTACTACACTGCTCTGCCAGTGAGTGCTCAATAAGTATGATTGAGTGAAGGAAGAAACTGCCTATTAGCTTGGACGGGTATGGCACTGTCCTTTCTGCGACCACCTGGTCGGTGAGCTTCTGGCTCTGCCCTGAACAAAATGTCCACCTCTTTCCTTGTGGGTGACCTTTGGACACGTCACTTCACTCTGAGCCTCAGTTACCCATCTGTAAAAGGTGGATTGAGACGGTGAGCCTCATGAGGGACGGGGACTGTGTCCAATCTGATTAGTTTCTATCGACCCCAATGCTGAGAAGGGTGCCCGGCACATAGTAAGCACTTAACAAATGCGATCAACATCATCATTATCAACCAGATTAATCTGTAACACAGTGCTTATAACAGAGCCTGGCACATAGTAAGTGCTTAACAAATACCTTTAAAAAAAAAAGGGGGCCTTTCTTACCCTTAACGTATCATATTGTATCGTATCGTATTACGATACGATTGTATTGTATCGTATACGAATCGTATTGATAATCGTATTATTAATCGTTTCAATTATCAATCGCATTTATTGAGCACTTCCTATATGCAGAGCTCTGTACTAAGTGCGTGGGAGAGCACAATATAAGTAGCAGACATGTTCCCTGCCCACAAGGAGCTTTCAGTATACAAGATACCGATACTGAGCGCTCACTCAGTAAGATACTGAGCGCTTACTGTGTGCAGAGCATTGTACTAAGTGCTTGGGAAGCTACAATATAACAGATGCGTTCCCTGCCCGCATCAAGTTAACAGTCGAGAGGGAGAAATTTCAGGCAAGTGAGGTTTTTCCCCCGATTTAAAAGTCTCCCCCCGAGAGGCTTCAGCCTCCTTTTTGGTCTTCCCATCACCGTGTCTAATAAGTAAGGGCAAGGAGGCAGTTGCCAATCTTTGGAGGACAAGGAGCCGGGCAGGAATTGTATGTCTATGCAATTATTGGTGGGGAGAGGCTGAGGGCAAGGGGCACACCAGCGGCCCCGGGAATCAGAAGTCCTGGGTTCTCATCTCCGCTCCGCCACCAATCAGCTGTGTGACTTTGAGTAAGTCACCTCACTACTCTGGGCCTCAGTTCCTTCAGCCTTAAAATGGGGATGAAGACCGTGAGCCCCATGTGGGACAGAGACTTGTGTCTTACCTGACTACCTCGAATCCACCCCGGCGCTTGGGACAGTGCTTGGAACATAGTAAGTGCTTCAAGACAGAAGGACCTGGGTTCTAATCCTGGCTCCGCCACTGGTCTGCTGTGTGACCTTGGGCAAGTCGCCTCACTTCACTGAGCCTCAGTTTCCTCATCTGTAAAATGGGGTTGAAGACTTGGTGCCTCACATGGGGCAGGGACTGTATCCAACCCAATTAGCTTGCATCTACCCCAGCGCTTAGTACAGTAGAGAAGCAGCATGACTTAGTGGAAAACGTCTGGGCTTGGGAGTCAGAAGTCATGGGTTCAAATCCCCACTCCACCACTTGTCGACTGTGTGACGGGGCAAGTCAGTTCATTTCTCTGTGCCTCAGTGACCTCATCTGGCAAATGGGGATGAAGACTGTGAGCCCCACGTGGGACAACCTGATGACCTTTTATCTACCCCAGGGCTTAGAACAGTGCTGGGCACAAAGTGAGTGCTTAAAATACCATCGTTATTATTATTATTATTACAGTGGTTGGCACATAGCGCTGAAGAAGTACTGTAATGATTTTTGGAAGAACCCCTAACTCCTTCCTACTCCTCCTTCCTCCTCCAACTCTCTCCTAGACCCCCTCCAATCTGGCTTCCGTCCCCTCCACTCCACCGAAACTGCCCTCTCAAAGGTCACCAGTGACCTCCTTCTTGCCAAATCCAAGAACTCCTACTCTACCCTAATCCTTCTCGACCTCTCAGCTGCCTTTGACACTGTCAACCATCCCCTTCCCCTCCACACTTTATCTCACCTTGGCTGCACGGACTCCGTACTCTCCTGCTTCTCCTCATCTCTCTGGCCGTTCATTCTCGGTCTCCTTCGCAGGCTCCTCCTCCCCCCCCCCAACTAACTGTAGGGGTTCAAGGGTCAGTTCTTGGCCCCCTTCTGTTCTCTATCTACACACACTCCCTTGGTGAACTCATTCGCTCCCATGGCTTCAACTATCACCTCTATGCAGATGACACCCAAATCTACATCTCCTCGCTTGCTCTCTCCCCCTCCCTCCAGTCTCCTATCTCCTCCCGCCTCCAGGATGTCTCCACCTGGATGTCGGCCCGCCACCTAAAACTCAACATGTCCAAGACTGAGCTCCTCATCTTCCCTCCCAAACCCTGTCCTCTCCCTGACTTCCCCGTCACAGTGAACGGTACGACCATCCTCCCCGTCTCACAGGCCCGCAACCTTGGTGCCGTTCTTGACTCGGCTCTCTCATTCACCCCACACGTCCAATCCATCACCTACCGATCTCACCTTCACCACAAAGCCAAGATCCGCCCTTTCCTCTGCATCCAAACCGCTACCTTGTTGGTACAAGCTCTCCTAACATCCCGGCTGGATTATCGTGTCAGCCTTCTCTCTGATCTCCCTTCTTCCCGTCTCTCCCCACCCCATGCTATTCCTCCTTCCGCTGCCCGGATCATCTTCCTCCAGAAACGCTCTGGGCATGTCACTCCTCTCCTCATAATCCTCCAGTGGCTGCCTCTCAACCTTCGCACGAAACAGAAACTTCTCACTCTTGGCTTCAAACCTCTCCACCACCTTGCCCCCTCCTACCTCACCTCCTTTCTCTCCTTCTCCGGCCCGGCCCGCACACTCCGCTCCTCTCGGCCGCTCACCTCCTCACGGTCCCCCGTTCGCGCCTGTCCCGCCGTCGACCCCCGGCCCACGTCCTACCTCGGGCCTGGAACGCCCTCCCTCCCCACCGCTGCCAAACTCTCTTCCCCTCTTCAAAGCCCTACCGAGAGCTCACCTCCTCCAGGAGGCCTTCCCAGACTGAGCCCTCCCTCTCCCTCTTCTCCTCCTCCCCTCCCCATTCCTTCTCCCTTCCCCTCCCCACAGCCCTTGTGCATATCTGTCCATATTATTATCTATTCATTTTGTTAATGATGTGCATATATCTGTGATTCCATTTATCTCGATGATATGGACGCCAGACTCCCCCCTTCTAGACTGTGAGCCCGTTGTTGGGCAGGGATTGCCTCTGCTGCCTAACTGTCCACTCCAAGCTCTTAGTCCAGTGCTCTGCACATAGCAAGCGCTCCATAAATACTACTGAACCAATGCTCTGCGCCTAGTAAGCGCTCCATAAATGCGACTGAATGAATGGATGGTAGCAAAACTCCACCTTCGCCCCCCCTGGCAGTTGCTCTTCCTGCTGTGCCCGGGCAGGGGCATCCCCAGGAGCCTAGGGGACCCCCGAGGAGGGATGCCAGGCACGGGGGGGGGCTCCCCGTCTCCGCTCACCTGCTGCGGGCACCTCCATCGGCTGGACACGACAGGGCCGGTCCTGCTCCTGCTCGGCCGCCGCCGCTCCCGGAAGCCCCCGATAGGGGGCGGAGCGGAGCTGGGGGGGGGCGTGGCCTCGAGGTTGTGGGCGTGGCCTCGCTACTTGTGGGCGGGGCAGAAGAAGACCAAAGTGCCGACCGGGCGACAGGGAAACCACGGCCTGGATCACCTCCGCCGCTGGAACGGGCTCCTTCTCCTTTAAAAAAAAAATTGTTTTGGACCGGCCTGGATTTCCCCAGCACTGGAACGGGCTCCTTCTCCTTTTTCACGTAGTAGTTTCTTTTTATTTTTGGACCGGCCTGGATTTTCTCGACACTAGAACAGACTCCTCCTTGTTTTTCATGTTATTTTTCTTTTTGACCGGCTTGGATTTTCTCGGCACTGGAAAGGGCTCCTGCTCCTCTTCTTCTTCTTCTTATTTTTGTTGGTTTGTATGTTTTTTTGTTTTTAACGGTCCTGGATTTTCCCAGCACCGAAACAAGATCCTTTTTTTTAATTATTATTCTTTTTTTTTTTTGGACAATTCTGGATTTTTTCCTGACTGGAACACGCTCCTTCTTTTTCTATGTTTTTTTGTTTTTTTAACCAGCCTAGATTTTCTGCCATGGAACATGTGTATATATATGTATGTGTATATATATACGTACATATGTGTATATATGTATGTATATATGTGTATATATAATATAAATATAAAATATACATGTATTATATATGTGTGTATATAATATATAAAAAAATTTTAAGGCCTGAATTTTCCCCACACTGGAATAGGCTCCTTCTCATTTTTTTTATGGTTTTCTTTTTTAATGTTATTTGTTAAGCACTTGTTATGTTGTACTCTCCCAAGCACTTAGTACTGCACTCTGCACACAAGAAGAACTTAATAATTGAACGAATGGTATTTGTTAAGCATTTACTATGGGCCAGGCACTGTTCTAAACGCTTGGGTGCATATAGGGTAATCAGATTGGACACAGTCCCTGTCCCCCCATGGGGCTCACAGTCTTAATCCCCATTTTACAGATGAGGTCACTGAGGCCCAGAGAAGTGAACTGACTTGCCTAATGTGCCCCACAGTCAGCTAATCATATTTACTGAGCTCTCAATATGTGCAGAACACTGTACTAAGCACTTGGGAGAGTACACTAGAACAATATAACAGATACATTCCCTGCCCACAACGAACTTAGAGTCTAGAGAGGGAGACAGACATTCATGTAAATGAATAAATTACAGACAAGTGGCAGAGCTAGGATTAGAACCCAGGTCCTCCTGACACCCAGGCCCGGGCTCTATCCTGCTGGGGAACAAACCAAGCAGCAGAAAAACTTCAAAATCCCAGTTCCCACTGGCAAACCTTTTAATTTCTCTCCCCTACCTCACACTCGTCACATTTGTAAGGCCCAAAATATTGAAGTTCTAAAAAGTGGAAATAGGAAAATCAAAAAACTGGTTTTTTAGACTCCAGACTATAAGCTCCTTATGGGCAGGGAACCTGTTTGCTAATTCCATTATACTCTCCCAATTGCTTAGTACAGTGCACTGCACATAGTAAGCATTCAATACCATTGACTGATTGATTTTTAACCAGTATATGGGAGAAAGGGTGTGGCCTAGTGGAAAGAGCAACCCATCAATCAATTATATTTATTGAGGGCTTACGGTGAGCAGAGCATAAACCTGAGAGTCAGAGGACTTGGGTTCTAATCTTCACTCTGCTTCTTGTCTGCTGTGTGACCTGGGGCAAGTCACTTCATTTCTCTGCACCTCAGATCCCTCATCTGCAAAATGGGGATTTGACACCTGTTTTGGACCGTGAGCCCCATGTGGGACCTAAATTATTTCCTCTCTACCCCAGTTCAGCACATGCCACGAACACCAAAACTATTATTAACCAAACTAATTACTCTATTCCAGAAATTAGCCTAGGCCCAGAGAGGAGTTCCGTCAGTCCATGGAAATACTGGCTTAGAGCCCGGTCCTGGGTGTCAGAAGGACAGGCATTCTAATCTCATCTCTGCCACATGACAGTTGGGTGACCTTGGGCAAGTCACAATTTCTTAGCCTCAGTTACCTCATCTGGAAAATGGGGATTAAGATTGTGAGCCCCATGTCCCATCTGATTAACTTGAATCTACCCCGAAGCTTAAAACAGTGCCTGGAGTACAATATAACAACAGATAGATTCTCTGCCATACAAGTTTACAGTCTAGAGGAGGTAAATCCACGAGAGTTGTCAGGCCTGAAGTCTAGTTTCCAATATTGTGTCGTTCCCCCTAGATATCCCGGCCATGATTTCACTCCCTCATGTTCACAGCCAAGGACTGGTCTTTTCTCTGGTTCTCTCCCTCATAAATTAGCAGTGGAGCCTAGTGGAAAGGTTACAGACCTGGTAGTCAGAGGACCTGGGTTGTAATCCAAGCACATAGTAGAGTGCTCTGCATATTGTAAGCACTCAGATATAACTGACTGATTGGGTCTGACTCCGCAAGTTACTTGCTGTGTGATCTCGACAAGTCATTTGACTTCTCTGTGCCTCAGTTTCCTCATCTGTAAAATGGGGATTCAATACATGTTGTCTCTCCTACCTAAACTGTGAGCCCTGTGTAGGACCTGATTAACTTGCATCTACCCCAGCGCTTAATACAGAGGCCTCAACTGTAACATGGGAATTAAGACTGTGAGCCCCATGTGGGACATGGACTGTGTACCTACCCCAGCGCTTAGTACAGTGCGTGGCACATGGTGAGCACTTAATTATGTTTTTAAAAAGTGCTTGGCACTTAGTAAGGGCTTAACAAATACATGGATATTATTATTATTATGGAAGAAAAATGTGAACTATAGGCTAGTCTTTGTCAAATCGGGATAAACGCCAGATCGAACTCTCTGCATGGCCGTTAGATTGTAAGCTCATCAAGGGCAAGGAACCCAAATGCTCAGCAAATGCTCTGCACTTACTAGGCACCCAGCACAACAACCTACATCCGGGGGTGCCCATCACAGTGCTCTGCATCCCCTGAGTGCATTGACATCCTACTCTCCCCTCTCCTTCATTGAATATTTCCTCTTCTTCACTGCTTCTCCTTCCAGTGGCTAGGTAGGGACCCCTATTACCCCCCCCCCCGCCCCCGACTCTCCAGCAGTGACCCAACACTGACCATCCTACACCCCTGACTCTACCTCAGACACCCAGCACGGACCACTTCACACCCTCAATTCTTCCCTCTCCATCCGTGACCCTCCCCTCTCCATCACTGACTCTCTCCTAAGTGACCCGCCACGACACCCTTGACGTTCCCCCCTCCATCGTTGCCTGTTCCCCAGTGACTCAGCGCGGACCACCCAAGACCCCGACTCTTCTCTATCCATCCCGGTCTCTCCCCACAGTGACCCAGACCAGACCAGCTGGTGCTTCTAACTCCCCTTTCCCTCCGTGACTCCTCCTTGAGACCCCCAACACACACTCCCCAGACACCCCTGACTCTCCCCTCTCCAACTCCGACTCGACTGGCCCAGCACAGACCATCCGACACCTCCGAATCACTCCTGGACTGACCCACTCTTTTCTCCGACTACTTTCTGCGTCACCCTGACTTGCTTCCTTTGCTCTTCCCCCTTCCCAGGCCCATAGCACTTACGTATATATCTGTTATAATAATAATAATGTTGGTATTTTTTAATCACTTACTTTGTGCAGAGCACTGTTCTAAGCGCTGGGGTACATACAGGGTAGTCAGGTTGTCCCACTTGAGAAGCAGCATGGCTCAGTGGAAAGAGCACGGGCTTTGGAGTCAGAGTTCATGGGTTCGAATCCCGGCTCGGCCACTTGTCTGCTGTGTGACTTTGGGCAAGTCGCTTAACTTCTCTGTGCCTCAGTTCCCTCATCTGTAAAATGGGGATTAAGACTGTGAGCCCCACGTGGGACAACCTGATTCCCCTGTGTCTACCCCAGCGCTTAGAACAGTGCTCGGCACATAGTAAGCGCTTAACAAATACCAACATTATTATTATTACATTATTACTTGAGGCTCACAGTTAATCCCCATTTTACAGATGAGGTAACTGAGGCACAGAGAAGTTAAGTGACTTGCCCACAGTCACACAGCTGCCAAGTGGCAGAGCCGGCATTCGAACCCATGAGCTCTGGCTCCCAAGCCCGGTCTCTTGCCACTGAGCCACGCTGCTTCTATTTCTTTATATTAATATCTCTCCTTCTAGACTCTAAGTTTGTTGTGGGAAGGGAATATGTCTAATTACTGTTATATTGTACTCTTCTGAGTGCTTAGTACAGTGCTTTGTACACAATTAGTGCTCCATAAATAAGACTGACTGACTGGCTAACAGGAAACAATTCTGCTCTGCCCAGAGTCCTTCCCTGGAAGCAGATGATCCATCAATCAGACCATTCATTCAATCATATTTATTGAGTGCTTACTCTGGGCAGAAAACTGTACTAAGCACTTGTAAAGGACAGTTCCGCAATAAAGAGACACAATCCCTGCCCACACAGGCTTACAGTCTAGAAGGGGGAAGAAAGACATCTAAACAAGTAAACAGACATCAATATATATAGAATTACAGATATATATATATACATAGAAACAAGTAAACAGGCATCAGATATATATGTACATAGAAACAGTAAACAGAATTATAGATATATACATATAAACAAGTGCTGTGGAAGTGGGGGGAAGAGTAAATGGAGTGAGTCGAGGCGACGTGGAATGGAAGGGAAGCTGAGGAAAGGGGGGGGCTTAGTCTGGGGATAATTATGGTATTTGTGAAGCACTTACTATGTGCCAGGCACTGTATGAAGTGCTGGGCAGATACAAGCGAAATGGGTTGGACACAGTCCCTGTCCCACGTGAGGCTCACAATCAATCCCCATTTTACAGATGAGGTAACTGAGGCCCAGAGAAGTACATCAGCTTGCCCAAGGTCACCCAGCAGACAAGTGGCAGAGCCGGGATTGGAAGCCATGACCTTCTGAATCCCAGGCCCGGGCTCTAGCCACTAGGTCACCCTGAGACCATGTCCCCTCATCATCGCTACTGGGGGACGTGTGACTCATCCCACAAATCCAAGACCCCCAGGCCCTCTGTACTGGCCCAGGCTGAGCTCCACAATGCAGGTGGCTGATTATAATTGTGTAGCTCATTTACAGGTCGAGTCTCATAATCCTAAAGGCAGAAGCTTCACTGAAGAGCGTCTGACCTGATTAAACTTCTATCTAGCCCAGTCCTTTTTTTTTATGCGCTTACTACGTGCCAGACACCGTACTAAGCGCCGGGATTGATAGACGCTAATCAGGATGGACACAGTCCCTGTCATTCATTCACTCATTCGATCACATTTATTGAGCACTGAGTGTGTGCACAGCACTGTACTAAGCGCTTGGGGAAGTATAATACAGCAATAAAGAGTGACAATCCCTACCCCAACGAGCTCTCAGTCTAGACGGGGGAGAGAAACTTCAATACAAATAAACAGACATCCCTATAAATAAATAAAATTACATATATTTACCTAAGTGCTCTGGGGCAGAGAGGGCAGTAAGAGCAAAGCGAATAAGTCAGGGCTACGCAGATGAGAGTGGCAGATGAGGAAAAGTAGGGCTTAGTCTGGGAAGGTCTCCTGGAAGAGATGTGCCTTCAGTAAGACTCTGAAGGAGGGGAGAGTCATTGTCTGGCAGGTTTGAGGAGGGAGGGTGTTTCAGCCCAGAGGTAGGTAATTTAATTAAATTAAAAGGCAATGTTTCCTTTTAGGACATCTTGGAGGTCAGGCAGATGAGGAAAAAGTGACCCTCCAGAATGAGCCCTAAGGAATAAATGGATGCTTCATCCCATCAAAACACTCTAAGGGGCTGGAGGTCAGAGGTCAGGTGGGCACCGTGCTTTCGGGAGTCCGGCTCTCAGAATGGAGGGAGATCTCTCCCCCGAGCACGCTTTGGGTCTCTCTCGAAAAACCCTCACTCTGACACCGAAAGGGATCGGAAACAATCCGGGTAGCAACAGAAAGCTAAATCGAGGACTTTGGCTATTTCAACTCTATGTGTCAGATATAAGACTCCAAATTTTTTTTTTTTGGTTAATTCCATGAGTTCAATAAGTTTTTCCAGGCTAGAACACCACACAATTATGCAGTCGCACTTAGTGTTTATGTAATTACAGGATTTTGATGTGATTGCCTGTATTTATACTAATTACCTAACTAGGCATGATTTCGTGCGTGACATAAATGCTTAAAAATGACAGTGTTCTATCGAGAGCCACACAAACACGTGGAACGTGTGAGGAGAACGATACCCAGGGTTCTCCTCTTCTCTTTCTGGAACTAAAACTCCCTGTTCTTCCCCAACCCCTGCCCAGCCAAACATCCTTTATGTCACTTTTTTTAAATGGTCCTCGCTAAGCCCTCACTATGTTCCAGGCACTGTACAAAGCATAGAGAAGGATACAAGCTAATGATGTTGGACATTGTCCCTATCCCACATGGGGCTCAGACTCTTAAGGGCCATTTTTCAGAGGCGGTAACCGAAGCAAAGAGAAGTCAAGTGACTTGCCCGTGGTGAGCCAGCAGACATGTGACAGGGACAGGATGAGAACCCAGGTCCTTCTGACTCTCAGGACCGTGCCCTATCCAAAAGGCCATGCTGTTTCCAAATTAATGACCACAGACATCCTGCCAAAGGCACTGTGGGACAGAGATCAGTCATTCTGCTTTGTGGCTAATGAGAGAACCAGGCGAGAGATCAGTCATTCTGCTATGTGGCTAATGAGAGAACCAGGCGAAGGCATGGAAAGGGATTTGCCAACTTTGCTGATATTCTTTTATTGCACCTTTCAGAGAAAATCTCTAGATTGTGAGCTCATTGCGGGAAGTAAATGTGTCTATCAACTCCATTATATTGTACCCTCCCAAGCAATTAGTCCAGTGCTCTACTTCCGGTAAGTGCTCAATAAATACGGCTGATTGAAGATTCAAAGAGAAACTGCAGTTTGTACGCAGCACTTTGGGGACTCCTCAAAGGAAGATGCTCAGACATGTTTGCCAAATAATTACAAAGAATATATTGCGATAAGATCACCTTCAAAGCAAAATCAGCACCTGAGGTCTGTCAAACATCGGGATAGCGCTCGTGGTTGTGAAGGAATGAAGACCTGTGCTCTGGCCGCCAGATCACGCTGCTGGATAGAAGCCAGAGAGAGATAAAGAGAGACAGACAGACGGATAGAGACGGTGCCAGAGAGAAAGAGAGACAGAGAGAGAAGGACGAGCAGACCCTAGATGGGACAGTCAAGACCAAAAGAATCAGAACCAAAGGGAAGAGACCCAGAGCCAGCTGGAAACAGTTCAAAAGCAGAGCCAGAAGGACAGGGCTGGACAGAAACAGCATGCCCTATTAGAAAGAGCCTGGGCCTGGGAGTTACAAGGACCTGGGTTATAAACCCGGCTTTGTTACGTGTCTGCAAAACCCTTCTCTCCTCTGGACCTCAGTTACTTCATCTGAAAAATGGGGAATAAATCCTACTTTCCACCAACTTAAACTGTGAGTCCCCTGTGGTACAATTCCAGGCTTCAACTATCATCTCTATGCAGATGACACCCAAATCTACACCTCCTCCCCTTTCTCTCCTCCTCCCTCCAGTCTCCTATCTCCTCCTGCTTCCAGGACACCTCCACCTGGAATCTGCCCGCCACCTAAAACTCATCATGTCCAAGACTGAGCTCCTGATCTTCCCTCCCAAACCCTGTCCTCTCCCTGACTTCCCCGTCACTGTGGACGGCACGACCATGCTTCCCGTCTCACAGGCCCGCAACTTTGGTGTCATCCTTGACTCTGCTCTCTCATTCACTCCATACATCCAATCTGTCACCAACACCTTCCGGTCTCATCTTTACAATATTGCCAAGATCCGCCCTTTCCTCTCCATCCAAATGGCTGTCATGCTGGTACAAGCTTTCATAATATCCCGACTGGATTATCGTGTCAGCCTCCTCTCTGATCTCCCTTCCTCCTGTCTCTCCCTGCTCCAGTCTATTCTTCATTCCACTGCCCGGACCATCTTCCTACAGAAATGCTCTGAGCATGTCACTCCCCTCCTCAAAAACCTCCAGTGGTTGCCTATCAACCTCCGCACGAAACAAAGACGCCTCACTCTTGGCTTCAAAGCTGTCCATCACCTTGCCCCCTTCTACCTCACCTCCCTTCTCACCTTTTACAGCCCAACCGGTACACTCCCCTCCTCTGCCGCTAACCTCTTCACAGTGCCTCATTCTCGTCTGTCCCGTCGACCTCTGGCCCATGTCCTACCACTGACCTGGAATGTCCTCCCTCCTCACATCCAACAAACTAACTCTCTTCCCCTCTTCAAAGCCCTATTGAGAGCTCATCTCTTTCAGGAGGCCTTACCAGACTGAACCCTCCCTTTCCCTCTGCCCCTCCTCATTCCCCTATTCCCTCCCTCTGTTTTTCCCCCTTTCCCTCCCCACAGCACTTGTGCATATTTGTATATTTTATTATATTTTATTTATGATGTATTTATATCTATGCTTCTATTTATCTTGATGGTACTGATGCCTGACTACTTGTTTTGTTTTCTGTCTCCCCCATTTAGAATGTGAGCCCATTGTTGGGCAGGGATTGTCTCTATCTGTTGCCGAATGGTACATTCCAAGCGCTTAGTATAGTGCTCTGCACATAGTAAGCGCTCAATAAATACTAATGAATGAATGAATTAACTCATATCTAACCCAGCCCTTAAAACTGTGCTTTGCATCTAGTAAGCACTTGACAAGTACCATAAAAAATGATAGGCTGGGAAGAGACTCTGTCAATCAATGATACTTATCGAGTGGGCAGAGCAGAGAAAAGAAAATACTGGGAAATCAGAGGGCAGTGCCAGAGAGGATGAGACAGAAACCAAGAGGCCTGAGGGAGTTGGCCTGACTGTTTGTTTTTCTTAAACTGCTTTAGGTTTTGTTTGTTTTATTTGGATGGTATTTGTTAAGCACTTATTATATGCCAGGCATGGTACTAAGCCCCAGGGTAGATACAATTTAATCAGGTTGGGCACAATTCATGTCCCACAGGGGCCTCCCATTTCAATCTACATTTTACAGATTAAGTAACTGAAGACCAGAGAAGTGAAATGACTTGTCCAAGATCCTGCAGGAGATAAGTGGCAGAGTAGGGATTAGAACTCAGGGCCCTCTGACTCCCAAGTAATAATAATAATAATAATAATGTTGGTATTTGTTAAGCGCTTACTATGTGCCGAGCACTGTTCTAAGCGCTGGGGTAGACACAGGGGAATCAGGTTGTCCCACGTGGGGCTCACAGTCTTAATCCCCATTTTACAGATGAGGGAACTGAGGCACCGAGAAGTTAAGTGACTTGCCCAAAGTCACACAGCTGGCAAGTGCCAAGTCTGTTACCTAGCCACTGGGCCACACTGCTTCTTCAGTTGTTGGAATTTGCCCTGGTTCCATCTCTCCCTGCCTCTCCACTTCCCCACCTCCTGATGTCCCCATCTGATTTCCTCCACCCCAGGGTCTCCCACCCACCAACTTCTCTGGGCAGTACCAACTCTCCGCAAAAACTCAACTACAACAACTACTAAATCAGGGACTAGCCAACTTCATTCTCCCCAGTGCCAGCGTTCTCTGAAGTGTAGAAAATGGACATATTGAAGGCTATTAATCCTAACTCATTCCCTCCATCAGTAGAAGATCATCATTAGGACTATCGCTAGTATCAAGCAGTGGTATCGACCGAGCTTTTACCGCATACAGAGCACTGTAATGAGCACTTAGGAGAGTACAGTAGAGTAGGTAGACATCATCTCTGTTCTCAACTGGCTCTCTGTCCATGAGTGGACAGCCACCAAGGGTAAAGTCAATAGAAGACCACCTAGTTGTCTCTTTATTAGCAGTGGACCACCCTAAAAACTCAAACCAGTAAAAGGTTGAAAGATTCTCCCCATGAAAAGAGGACCACCATTAAGGCTAACACCAGTGGAGAACCACCAGACTCCCTCCACGAATGTTAGGCCAACACTAAGGCTAACAACAGTAGATGAACACTAACCCGTCCTCATGAGCCAAGGGCCACCGTTAGGGCTAACAACAGTAGAGAGTCAGTAGGCTGTCTCCATGAGCCAGCCTTCAAGTTATCGCCAGGAGAGGACCACTTGGATCTCTTGGTGAGAAGAGAACCCCCATTAGCCCCAGTAGATGACCACCAGGCTCTCTCCATGAATGGAGGGTCACCATGAAAGCTAACACCAGCTGCAGACCACCAGTTTCTCTCCATTAGCAGAGAACCATTGTTAAGGCCAACACCAGCAGCGGATTGTCAGTCTCCCTTCATGAGTGGAGGGCCACCATCAAGACTAACACCAGTAGAGGACCTCCAGGCTCTCTTCAGGAGCCGAGGGCCACCTTAAAGGCCCAAACCAGTAGAAAACCAGTAGACTCTCCCCATGAGCAAAGGGCCACCATTAAAGCTAACACCAGTAGAGGACCACCAGGCTCTGTCCATTAACGGTAGTAAATCCAAGGCCCCTGACTTTAGTAGTACTCAGCAAAAGGCAGAGCATCGAGTCCCTGAGCATTTCCCTACCCCCTACCTCACAGAATGCCCAAGGGAAGACCGCCTCTCACCTGCCTAAGCCCCTCAAAGCCCGCGTCCTATCTGAATTCTGAGCACGAGGCTCAAAGACGTGACACTCGACTCCGACCTTCACGACGTCTCTGGAGACAGACCAACTCTAGGCCCCGAGTAGCCTGAGGAAAGAGAAGGGGAGGAGTCAGAGCATTCATGAATTCCTTAGGATAGTCATTAAGGGTTCACTATGTGTCTGTACACACTATGTGTCACTCATGTACTCATCTATAAAAAAAACTATTATAAATTATTTATTCATATTAATGTTGGTCTTCCCCTCTAGACCGAGCCCATGGTTGGCATGAATGGGTCTGTTGTTATAGTGTACTCTCCCAGGCACACACAACAGTGTTTTGCACACAGTAAGCGCTCAATAAATATGACTGAATGAATGAATGAGTTTACAGCCTGAGGGAGGAGCTTAAGGCCTAGAGGGAGAAGCTTTCAGTCTAGAGGGAAGGACTTACATCTTGAAAGAGAATTTTATGATCTAGAAGGAATGATGTGCAGCCTAGAGGATGGAATCTACAGTCCAGAGGGAGGAGTTCAAGGTCTAGAGGGAGGAGTTTAAGGTCTAGAGGGATGCGTTTACCATCTAGAGGGAGGAACTTACCATGCAGAAGAATGAGCTTACGTCTAGAAGGAGGAACTGAGGTCTAGAAGGAGGAACTTATGTCTAGAGGGAAGAGCTTACAGTCTAAAAGGAGTTCACAGTCTGGAAATCTGTGGAGAGGTATGAATCACTTCTCCTTGTCTTAAATAATATTTCCTGTATCAGAACGGTCCAGTAGTTGGGTACCCTCACATCCTCCTGGGGGAAATAGCCAACTTGGACAGACAGACGTGGCCTCTTCCACAGAAATGCCCCGGGAGCTGAGGGCCGCAAATGCCGATCGAGGCACCGTGAGCAACCCTCCCCAGACTGAGCCGTCAGCGATATCACAAAGTTCACCCTCAGAACGACTCATTCATTCATTCAATAGTATTTATTGAGCGCTTACTATGTGCAGAGCACTGTACTAAGCGCTTGGAATGTACAAATCGGTAACAACTCGGAAAAACACAATCAGTCCTGGGAAACAGCACACACAGACTCTGGTCACTTGCTGTTCCATCAGACTGGGAGGAGTGTAGATGTTTTATTAAGAATAATAATTCGAAGTGCGGTGCAAGCACTGTCCTAAGCACTAAGGTACCTACTACATATTCAGGCCCCACAGGAGGCTCACAGTCCAATTAGGAAAGAGAATAGGTGCTGAGCCCCCATTCACATACCTGTAATTTATGCACATAAACTGGGGCAGGGAATGTGTCTGCTAATTCTGTTGTATTGTACTCTCCCAGGCACTTAATACAGGGCTGTGCACATAGTAATCGCTCCATAAAATTGAATGAATGCATGAATGAAAAGCCACCGGGAGGCCAATGATCCATCCTCCACTGGCAACGGAGCGGAGCGGAGTTGCTTATGGCCCCAGGTCTTGGACCTCACTCCCCCTTCGGGGAACCAGTGGTTCTCAGCCCTAAATCTCTATACTTTAAGCTGATTATGGTCAGGACACGTCTGCTAATTCTGCTAGATTGTACTCTCCCAAGCTTAGTACAGTACTCTGCACATAGGAAGCGCTCAATAAACACCACTGATTGATTGATAAATCCAGTCCCCAAAAGCTCCCAGAATCATTTTAGGGGTGTGTGGACCCCAGGCAGCCTCCGCTGGGTCGTACAGGCCCTCCAATTCTCCCATTCCCCCCTCAACCAGGTGAACCCCAGGCTTCTTTGTGAAGACGTAGAGGTCGTGGGTGACTAGCTCCCTACCCCATTGGGGGCTCACCAGAAGCAGCTCGCAGAGCAGGTGCTCCTCCGGCTCCTGTGGCACCAGGACCTTCTCTTCCAGCCCCTCTCCCTAGCCCCTATCCAATTTACACAGGCTTCCCCTGAATCTACTTCACACCTCTCCTCAACCTCCCACCTTCGGGACTCTCGATATTTCCCTGTCATATTCCGAGCCTCGTATCCTTCTCCCCCTTCAGGGGTGGGAGCCTTGGCTCCTTCAAACTCCCGGCTGCCCGGCTCCAAACCCCACGGATCCTCTCTGATCCTTCCTTGTGCCCGCTGTCCTTCAAGGGTCCATAACACAAGGTCTCCCTGTGTTCTGCACACAGGCACACAGCTCACACAGTTCGCAAACCTCTCCCCTTCATAATAGCTGAGGGTCTCCATCCCCACAAGCTGTCTCTTCTACTTCCTCCCCATTCCTTCTCTCTGAAGGGCTCAGCTAAGTCTTTACACTTCCATAGAGAAGCAGGCGTGGTCTAGGAGAAAGAACCTTGGCCTGGGCATCAGAAGACCTGGGTCCCAATCCTGGCTCTGCCACTTGTCTGCTGGGTGACCTTAGGCTAGCTGCTTCATGTCTCTGGTCCTCAGTTTCCTCATCTGTTAAATGGGGATTAAATCATATTACTTTCAAGAGTTTGCTTTGGTCCTAAACAGAGGGATTGTTTCATGCAAGTTCCACCAAAGACAAAAGGTCTTAAGCTAGAGCCATGTCTCTGTGAAAGGTCATCAATCATTCAGTGGCATTTATTGAGCCCTAACCGTGTGCAGAGCACTGTACTGAACACTTGGGAGAGTACAATATAACAGAGTTGGTAGAAACATTCCCTGCCTACAGTGAGTTTACGGTTTTGGTTCATGATAAAAGCCAATCACCAGTAAGACCTTAATTTGAAACCCCAGTTCAAAATCAAATAATCAGTGGCATTTATTAAGCACCTCTATGGACAGAGCAACATATTAGGCACTTGGGTGAGTACAAGAGAATTAGCACAAACATTCCCTTCCCATAATAATCTTACAGTCCTGAGGGAGAGCCAGACATTAATATGAAAAATTAAGTAATTTAGTATAATTTAAAGATATATACATAAAATGCTGTTGGATTGGGGCAAACATCAGATGTCCAAAGGTCACAGATCCAAGCCCCAAAACTTCCCAGACTGGGACAAGATTGGAGACGTCATTTATCGGAGAGAGCTTGCAAAGAGATTCCTTCAGGATTTTGTGCCCTTGGCTCAGATGCCTCTAGACCCATCTTTCGCGACTTGAAAAAGACTGTAGAGATTTAAGTCAAAACAGAACAAACTTCCCCTTGCTTCTAAGCAAAGTTCGTACTGTGTGGTAGGCAAGGTTGCCTGAGAAAAAACAAGGCAAATTTTCAGGCTCCTGTCTGTTGATTCCCAAGGCCCCATCTGTCTGGGGGTCACCTGCCCTGGGGCTCAGGGGTGGAATGGGGGTTTGGACCCACGCAACTGAGTGATAGACGATGGTGTCTGCTTACCTTCTCGCCTGGTCGGGCTCCCTCAGAAAAAGCAGTGGATTCCACTTGCTGAGTGCAATGCAAGTCATCTAGTGGGTAGAACCTCAGAATGGTGGCACCTGTGAGACAGGTCATCCATTTAACCCTCGCCTGGAAGCAGCAGGTCTGCCCTTCAAGACCCTCTCTGCACCCTGGCATGGGTTTAGTACCTCAATCCCCCTCCTGAATACTCTTTTTTTGAGTTTATCTTAGAAGGTCTTTCTCATTCAGTTGTATTTACTGAGCGCTTACTTTCATTCATGCATTCATTCACTCAGTCACATTCACTGAGCACTTACTGTGTGTAGAACACTGTACTATGGACTTGGGAGAGCACAGTATCAATAGATATGTTCCCCACCCATAATGAATTTACAGTCTAGCTTCTAACCAGAAGCCCCCAACTGAAGAGATTCTTCACAATTTCACCGCAGCCTGGTTTCCCCAGCCAATTCCCACAGCCATGTGGGACTGGGAAGGGGGCCTGGAGGGAATGGGACACCAGGGGGAATGGGAGACCAGGCCCCATCCCCCGTGGAGATCACTAGGATAATAATAATAATGATGATAGTATTGTTAAGCTTACTATATGCCAGGCACTGTACTAAGCGCTGGGGTGGATACAAAGCTTTTCGGGTTGGACACAGTCCTTGGTCTTACGTTGGGCTCACGGTCTCCACCCCCATTTTACAGATGAGGTAACTGAGGCCCAGAGAAGTGAAGTGACTTGCCCAAAGTCACACAGCAGGCAAGTGGCAGAGCTAGGATTAGAACCATGACCCTCTGCCTCCAAGGTCCATGCTCTATTGTCTCCAGATCCTCTCCAGAAATGAAACCTGCTGGGAAAAGAAATTCAGAAGCCTGGTTCGGCCCCACTGGCGCTTAGAGGCCCGATTCAGTCCCCCTGGGCTCTTTGCCCAAGGTCACACAGCAGACAAGTCAGGGATTGTGGCCGACCTGATTATTCCCTCTGCACTCAGGACAGCGCTTGGCTCATAATAAGCATTTCAATAGCGCAGTGATCTATTATGACTCAATGTAGGAAAGGTTACCACGCTGTCATAGAGGAGACACAAAAGCTTCAACAAAAGGAGGAGCAGAAGTGAGGAGCGAGAGATGCCCAGTGAAAAAGTGAGCATTCAGAGTAGACTATCATATTTCACCAAGCTTTATATCAGTATATACCTTTGTGCGGGAGTTAGGACAACATACTCTAATGCTAATAGAGCTACTGGGAATTCTGCAATTTAGGGTGTTGGGAATTAATCAGAAAAGGCTTCCTGGAGGAGAAGGGGTTTCAGGAGGCTTTGCGGTTGGGAGGAGATGTGGTAATGATAATAATAACAATCACAGTGGTATTTGTAAAGTGCTTACTATGTGTCAATCAATGTAATAATAATAATTATGGCATTTGTTAAGTGCTTACCAAGTGCCAAGCACTGTACTAAGCACTGCTGGGGCACATACAAGATAAATCCCACATGAGGGATATAAAATAGACCAGACTGTAAGCCCGTCGATTAGACTGTAAGCCCGTCAAAGGGCAGGGACTGTCTTTATCTGTTACCGATTTGGCCATTCCAAGCGCTTAGTACAGTGCTCTGCACATAGTAAGCGCTCAATAAATACTACTGAATGAATCAATGAATGAAAGATAGGTCCCCATTTTACAGTTGAAGAAACTGAGACCCAGAGAAGTCAAGTGACCTGCCCATGATCACATAGCCGGTATGTGGAGGAGAAGCGATTAGAAATAACCATGGAATTAGTTAAGCACCTATTTCTATTCACATCTGTCTCCCCCTCTCGATTGGGAGGCTCCATGTGGACAGGGAATAATAATGTTGGTATTTGTTAAGCGCTATGTGCCGAGCACTGTTCTAAGTGCTGGGGTAGATACAGGGTCATCAGGTTGTCCCACGTGAGGCTCACAGTTAATCCCCATTTTACAGATGAGGTAACTGAGGCACAGAGAGGTTAAGTGACTTGCCCACAGTCACACAGCTGCCAAGTGGCAGAGCCAGGATTCAAACCCATGACCTCTGACTCCGAAGCCCAGGCTCTTTGTGTCTGTTTTTCTATTGTTCTCTCCCAAGCACTTAGCACAGTGCTCTGCACACAGTAAGTGCTCAGTAAACACAATCTGAGAAGTAGCCTGGCTCTGTGGAAAGAACACGGGCTTGGGAGTCAGAGGTCTTGGGTTCTGATCCCGGGTCCACCACTTATCAGCTGTGTGATTGGGCATGTCACTTAAGCTCTCTGGGCCTCAGTTACCTCATCTGTAAAAGGGGGACTGAGACTGTGAGGCCCACATGGGACAACCTTATTATCTTGTATCTACCCCAGCTCTTAGAACAGTGCTGGGCACACAGTAAGTGCTTAACTAATACCATCATCACTTTTATTATCATTAATTGAATAAATCAATTAGAACCCATGTCCTCTGACTCCCAGTCCAGGGCACTTTCCACCAGGCAACTCTGCTTACCGATCCTCTTTAGGTAGGAGGTCACAATGGAAGGCAACGGGAATCAGCTTGGCCAATTGGAAAAGCTTGGGAGTCAGAGGACCTGGGTTCTAATCCAGAACTGCCACTTCCCTGCTGTGTGACCTCAGTGAACTTCCCTGGGCCTCATTTTCCTCATCTGCAAAAGGAGGATTCAATCCCTGTTCTCCTTCCCCCTTAGACTGTGAGCCCCTTGTGGGACAGGGACTGGGCCCCGAACTGATGATCTTGTATCTATCCAGTGCTTACTACAGTACTGGGCACATAGTAAGTGCTTAAAGAACAGCCCAGTTATCGTCACTGAATTGGAGATGAAACATTTGTGAGCACTCCTAGACTTGTAAGCTCCTTGTGGGCAGGGAATGTAGGGTGCTCTGCACACAGTAACCCCATTTCACAGAAAAGGTAACTGAGGCAAAGAGTGAAGTGACCTGTTTTAAAAAAAAAAACCCAACAAAACAGGTGGGCAAGGGAAATGAGAACAGCACCTACACTGATCAATCTCCCGCAGAATGGGCAAATCAGACTTCCAGGATAATATTAATTGTTAGAGTTGATAGACACGATCCCTGCCCTCAGTGAGCTTACAGTCTTCCTCTTCCCCTGCTGTCTTCTCCCTCTCCCCCTTCACAGCCTCCCTTTTTCCCCCTCCCACTTTTCCCATCCGTTTATCTTCTTCTCCCCCTCTCTGCCTCCCTGTCCCTCTGTCTCCCCCTCTTCTCTCAGCAAGGAAAGAGCTTAAAGAGCAGACATTTGGAGATGACACCTTAAGGTGAGAGAATACATCAGTCAATCCATCAGGGTATTTATTCAGTGCATACTACCTGCAGAGCACTGTACTAAGTGCTTGGAGAGCATAAAAACAATAGAGTTACTATCCTGCTTCGTATCTAGTAAATGCTTAAACTCCCAGAGACAACTGAGAGGAAATGCTGGTGGGTTTTTCAGGCTCATTTCAAGCAACGAGAGTCCACCGTGACTCTTGTTTTGCGGTTTCAGCATAAACGGCTGGGAGCACCGTTGCTTCCTTCAAAGAGCTGGACCCTTATGATGTGTGTGTCGACATTATCTGCTGAGCGGAAAATAAAGGGCCACACATGACTTCTGGGATAAAGTTGATACTGTCTCAACCTTAATCGGCTTTCTTTCAGAAAGCTGAAAGTTTGCCTGGGAGCTAAAGCAAAGAATGTTTTCAAGGGTCTTTGAGTCTTAATTCAGGGGCAGAGGGCGGTGGGGAGGTGGTACACGTGAGCTTGTGACTCAAGCCAAGTGAGCTGAAAGGGAAACAGAAAAGTGGCGAAAGCCAGAATGAATGGTTTCTGGTCATACACATGGAGACTGATCAGGAAACGGGGCAGGGAGACCCCACAACTCCTTTTTTGTGGTATTTCTTAAGCAGCTATGTGCCAGGCACCGTACTAAGCACTGGGATACATAAAAGCTAATAGGGTTTAGATAAAGGTCCTGTCTCATACGGGGCTCACAGTCTTAATCCCCATTTCACAAAACAGGTAACTGAGGAACAGAGGAGTGATGTGATTTGCTCAGGGATCATACAGCAGACAAGTGGCAAAACTGAGATTAGAACCCAGAACCTCCTGACTTCCAGGGCCAGGTTCTTTCCACTAGGCCAAGCTGCTTCTCTGCATTTTTTTTTAACTACCCCAGAGCTTAATAGAGTGCTTAGCATATAGCAAGTGCTTAAATACTATAGTTTAGTACCAGTGCTCTGCACAGATACTTAATAAAGAGCACTTATCAATTAATCGAGTAATCTGGCATTCCGGCTGGGATCCCTTTTTCGCTAGCTGATCCTCACTGCTTGAAGGCATTTAATATATTAACAGCACGGCCTAAGCACAAAGAGCCAAGACCTAACAACCACAATTAAAAGAGTTAAAATTAAAAATTTTTTAAAAACCCACCAAGTGGCAAGAGAAATGAGAGCAGCACCTACTCTGCCAATCTCCCACAGAACGGCCCAATCAGACTTCCTGGATAATAGTAATAATAACTGTGGTTATTTGTTAGGCGCTTATTATGTGCAAGGCACTGTACCAACCGCATGGGATAGATACAAGATAAACAGGTTGGACACAGTCCCCATCCCACAGTGAGCTCACAGTCTTAATCCCCCAATTTACATATGAGAAACCGAGCACAGAGATCGATGGAGAAGGGAGAGTCGGAGGTGTTGGGAGATCCATGCTGGGTCACTAGGGAGGAATCAGGGATGGGGAGGAAGACACAGGGAGGTTGGATGGTCCCACAGGAGACAAGTGCCGGAGTCGGGGTGAGAACCCGGGCCCCGTGCTTTTTCCATTAGGCCACACTGCTTCCTCAGTTACTCCTTATGGTTTGGGGTTACTGATCAAGGTTTTGCTGGGACAGAAGGACCAACAAACCAGTCCCCCACCCCCACCAAGAGTGGAAAGCCCCCTGGTCGAACAGAGTTAGTCAGTCACTTCTATTCATTGAGCTCTTACTGTGTGCAGAGCACTGTACTAGCACTTGGGAGAGTGCCTTAACAATATAACAAACGCATTCCCTGACCACAGTGAGCTTACAGTCTAGAGGGGGAGACAGATATTAATATACATAGTACATTACAGACAGGGACATAAGTGCTGTGGGGCTGGGAAGGGGATGAATAGGGGGATCAAGCCAGCGGGTGATGCAAAAGGAAGGTGAAGCATAAGGAAAAGAGGGCTTAGTCAAGGAAGGGCTCTTGGAGATGTGCCTTCAAGAAGACTTTGAAAGAGGGGAAAGAGAAACTGTCTGTCAGATATGAGGTGGGTAAGGTGTTCCAGGGCAGAGCAGGATCTGGGCAAGAGGTTGGTGGTAAGATAGACAGGAATCAAGTAGAGTGAGAAGGTAAGCATTAGAGAAGCGAAGTGTGCGGGCTGGGCTGGAGTATGAGAGCGGTGAGGTGAGGTAGGAGGAGGCAAGGGGATTGAGGGCTTTCAAGCCAATGTTAGCTTGGCCCTGAGAAGGTCAACCTCGTTCAGCTTTTCCCGGCAGGCCGACGGCCAACAGAAGATCCTCCCCTCTCCCCGCCAACTCTGACACGTGGCTCCTCCTTCCCCTCTCCCTCCTCCTCCTCGGATCACCCCTCCGATTCCCACGGAACAGCTCAGCTTGAGGAAAAGAGATTCTATAGGGTTATGAAAAACCCCGAGACCTTCTAATAATTCCCAGGCTCCCATATCTCTTGGAAACAGGGCAAGCAGCAGCTGGGTGCAATCCCCCAAGAGAAACTGATAGACGGTTATGGACAGATCATCATCCACCCAGCTAATGATTTATGCCAGCTAACTTCCCATTGAACTGCACTTAGCAGGTCACTGGGTAATTTGATTCTGCTGGTTCAGATGCTCCTGCTGAGGGTAGGGGTGGGGAAACTTCAGACTTCTAAAGTCATACAAGGCCCCGACTCTGTCCAGTACAAGTCATGACCATCAGGAAAAGCCCTTCGGCATCAGGTTCACAGGGCAGGTTACCGGGTGATGATGCGTAGACTGTTCACATGAATTAATCAGGGCTATAAATGATGAACTCCACCTCGGGACTCCAGCATCTCACCATTTCCTCAGGTTTTAACCAAGCGAACAATCGATTTGCATTTATTGAGCTCTTACTGTGTGCAGAGCACTGGACGAAGCACTCGGGAATGGACAACAGAAGGGAGGTTGTAGACATGTTCCCTACCCACAGCAAGCTTACAATCAATGTCTTTATTGAGTGCTTACTGGGTGGTGAGCCCTTTACTGAGTTCTTGGGAAAGGACAATACAACAGAGTTGGTAGACATGTTCCCTGTCCCCACGGAGCTTGCTCCTATGTTTGTAGAGGAAAACAGGATGAGTTGGAAGTTCTCTTCACGGAAAAGTAAGGGTCTCATATGCTACCTTTTTAACTGCTCCTCTTTCAAAAATGGTATTTGATAAGCCCTTTCCTCTGTGCTAGGCACAGGTCTAAGCGCCGGGGCAGACACGAGTTGATCAGGTCAGACACAGTCCATGTCCACGTGGGACTCACAGTCTTAATCTCCATTTTAAACTCGTTGAGGGAAGGGAATATGCACCTGGATTAACTTGTATCTACCACAGCTTTTAATACTGTGGTTGTAATGGTGTTTGTTAAGCGCTTACTATGTGCCTGGAACTGTTCTAAGCGCTGAGGTAGATAGGAGCTAATCAGGTCGTACACAGTCCATGTCCCACATGGGGCGCACAGTCTTTATCCCCATTTTACAGATGAGGTACAGAGAAGTGAAGTGACTACCCGAGGTCACAAAGCGCACACAAATGGCGAAGAGGAAACTAGAACCTAGGTCCTTCTGACTCCTAGGCCGGGCTCTATCCACTATGCCACACTGCTTAACACACAACATATACCATAATATTAATAACACTGATATGGCTTCAACTACCACATCAATATAAATGACTCTCAAATTCATCTCTCCAACAGTCTGCCATGTGAGAATGAGAAAAGATTTTCCTTTCTGGACAGTGTCATCAATTACGCTTAAATTCTACTATCTCCCCTCTCTGTAATCTATATTAATTTCTGTCTCCTCCTCTAGACTGTAAACTCGTTGTGAGCATTGAATACGTCTCCCAACTTGGTAGTACTGGACTCTGCCAAGCGCTTGGTACAGTGTTCAGAATACGCTAAGTGCTCAATAAATACCACTAATTGACTAATGAGCTTATCATTACTATAAAACACTTACCACAATTCCACAAAGATTTAGATAGACTCCCTACGGCATCCATAAATACCTGCATCCAAAGAAGTTACTATAATAGGGAGATTTTGCCATTCAGACTCGGAAAAAAAAGAAGTCATCGGAAGTCATGGTATTAGCCCCACGTGAGACAGGGACTGCGTCCAACTCGATTTACTTGTGTCCACCACAGCTCTTGGTACAGTATAGTTATATACACATAGTAAGTGCTTAAATGACATTATTGTTAATAATAGCAATAGCAAAAAGATGACGATGGTAATTTAATATTCATTCCACCTCCTCATCTGTCGGTTGCATGCGTGACAGGAACTGAGTCTGACTTGATAATCTTGAATCTACCCGGTGTTTTGGACGTGCTTGGCATGTAGTGGGCACTTAACAAATGCCACCAGTAATTATTATTACGCAGCAGACCTTGGGAGCCAGCAGGTTCCTCACCAGATTTCTGTCCTCTCCCTCCTCCCGCTGCTTATTAACTAGAGGGGGTGGTTTGGCTCGGCCGGCCGGACTTTACTCAAGAGGCCACATGGGAGATTAATCAGTGGGGTTTATTTTATGCAGACCACTTTACCAAGCACTTGGGAGAGTTCAGCACAGCTAGCAGAAATTATCCCTGCCTTCAAGTGTCTTATATTCTACTGGGAGAGGTGGGCACTGCGTGTGTGCCCACCCAGGAGAACTACCTGTCCAAAGGGGTATAGTTATATATGCAGCAAGGCTCAGTGGAAACAGCCTGGGCTTGAGAGTCAGAGGTCATAGGTTCTAATCCCAGCTCCGCCACTTGTTAGGTGACTTTGGGCAACTTACTTCATTTCTGTGTACCTCAGTTACCTTCTCAGTAAAGTGGGGATTAAGACTTTGAGCCCCACATGGGACAATCTGAATACCTTCTATCTACCCCTTTGCTTAGACTAGTGCTCAGCACATACTAAACACTTAAATGCCCTCATTATTATTATATTTTGAGTTGTCTAGGGGTGCTTGTATATGCCCACCTATAGTCCTTGTGCTGTGCATGTGTCTCTGCCACCTTGCCCCCTCCTACCTCACCTTCTGTCCACGCACTCCTCTCATGCTAACTTCTCACTGTACCTCCATCTCACCCCTGACCCCTAGCCCGTGTCCCGGCACGCCTGCCCTCCTCACATCCAACACACAATTACTCTAACCCCTTCAAACCCTTATGGATAACACATCTCCTCCAAGAGTCCTGTCCAGACTAAGCCCTTCCTTTCCTCATCCATCATTGGCAAGGGCCTGGGTGTCGGGTGGTCATGGGTTCTAATCATGACCACCCCTTCTCTGCTGTGTGACCTCGGGCAAGTCATTTGCCTTCTTGTGTCTTAGTTTCCTCATCTGTAAGAGATTCCAGCTCCCTTACCCTGTCTGGGTGAGCGTGAAGGAATGAGAGCGGATGGGGGGGAAGAGGGAAGAGAGTGCTAGGGTGCAATTTACAAGTTAAAAGCTGGTGACATCAGGCCTGCTTTGATTACATAGGTGGTATCCCCAGTAGGGTAGCTGCCAGTGGAAGTGACTCAGGAGTGACCAAGAACGTATACATTTTATTCCGTACAGATCCATTTGGGCTGTCAGAGCCCAAGGCGCCAAGGGCACAGAGAGAGAGAGGAGAGAAGGGGACCAGACCGTGCCATTTCTGTTGGTAGGATGGGGGGAAACCACTTTGCATCTTCCCACTCTAGCATGTGCCGCTAGTCCTCTCCCCTTATTCTGCTCATCCAGGAGAGATGGAGGACCTAAGGTAGTCACACATGCATTGACAGGCACACCCTGATACTCCTGTCCCTGTATCCCCCTCCCCCAGGAGCACCTCCCTCGGGTGGTAGAGGGAGTCTGTACTTTTGAAGCCAGAGCTGGGCAGATAGCTACCAACAGAAGGGCCCGGGCAGGAGGAAGTCACACTGGCTATAGAATTAAGGGCCCTGGGCGACTTCCACACCCACTCTCAGGTCCTTCCAAGGAGCACCTGCCCAGAACTCTAGACCCTGTTTCCATAACCCTCTACCCGTCCAAAGAGGGGCAGCCCCTCTTACCTGCTCTGGTCCCGTGCCCAACCCCATCTGCTCCCCCATCCGCAGCGGACTGTCCCCGCAGGCTCACA